>NC_069499.1:312093370-312393370 GCF_027579735.1 Bombina bombina | reverse complement strand
AAACAAGGGCCCATAAGCTGCCTACAGAGCTTGTTAAATGGGCCCCATTATCTGCAATGAATAAAATATAAGATAAGTTTAATATATTGTTATTTAATGTTTTACTTACCAGGCATCCCAATTCAGATCATTATAGCCAATGGTGACTAAAGTTTCTTGATTTTATTAAAGACAGGAGGCAAATATTTTTCATCAAATCTTTACTGAATCCAAACAGCAGCAAAGAAAACATACAGAGAAAAAATAAATAACATAGTAACAAGACTGCACCAATCAGCACACAGCAGCCTAATAAACTGTAATGAACAAGTCCAGCACTTCCTCTTTTCTTTGACCATAAGACAGCAGAACCAATCAGGAAGAAAACAAACTCCAAAGAATATACATCATAGACCAAAATGGAACAGCGACTCCTAGGAAGGAAAACAGCAGATGACAATGTCTGTAGATAAATGGGGAAAAAAAATCCACAGAGTCACTGAAAGAGAAAAAACGAAAAGTAACAACTACTCCCAGAAAAAGTAAATCAACAACAATCATCATTTAGATGAAACCCCAGAAAACAAAATCTTTATTAACACATCATGCGAGGGAGAGAAGGGGGGAAAATATTTGCCTCCTGTCTTTAATAAAATCAAGATTATTTTGTCACCATAGGCTATGGTGACAGGAGGCTTCATATTTTGCATTTTTAAAGCACCTACAGAATAATTTAAAAACAAAATAAACAATTTCAAAACATGCCAGAGTCAAAGCTCTGATGCCCCTCTTAAAACCGGAGGAAGGGCTAGCAGCCATCGGGCTGGAGATATGCCTCTATGTGGGACTGGGAGAGATAGGGAGTTTAGAAGTCAGGCTGACAGCATTAGAGCAAGTCTCATAGGTATTAAGGAACACCTTTGAAAAGGGGCTAAGGTTAATTTAATAAGTCAGCAAAAGACTGGTTCAAGGAAGGCAAAGAAATCTACTTAGAGAAAGTAAAAGGATAGAAAGTGAGAGACACCAGGAAAATAAATTTCCAAAGAAAGCATACAAATAAGAAAGTATAAGGAAATAAAACCACAATGAGAACCAGTTTCATGCTGAGCAGCGGCTCACGTGACCGACCGGAACTAGTCACTGGTCAGGCACGCGTCCGCGTGGACTCTCAGCACAGCACCGGAGGAGATAGACAAAATACATTAAGGGCACTTACAGATAAAAAGATAACAGGAGTACTAAGAAAAAAACTGGTTAGTACAGAACAGATTAAACAGAACCCTTAAGTGAGACGCCCGGGAGAGGGGCATAAGGCCTTCCAAAGCCGCCTGAGGGAAAAAGCGACACAGATACTGGGCTCAAATTCAAAGGAATGGGAAAACAGCACCACTGTAATAGTGCTCGGTGTAGGGGTTAACTGCAATAACCCTTTCTATATAAAATTGCACACAATTCACCAGCACTGCAAGTTATATAGTTAATATCTTTATTATAGACCCATTAAAACAAGCGACGTTTCGGGGATTAACCCGATAGCATGACTAAGGGGTTCATCCCCGAAATGTTGCTTGTTTTAATGGGTCTATAATAAAGATATTAACTATATAACTTGCAGTGCTGGTGAATTGTGTGCAAACAGATACTGGGCTGAAAGAGTCAGAAGCATGGGAGACAGCTCTGGAGAGAGTCGAGGGGGCTTATGATCCTCCTCAGAAGAGGGGGGAAGGATTTACTTTTAGTGCGATAGCAAAGGTCAAATATGAGCAAAAAATCATCTGCAGAAGAAGGACGGGGAAATGTAACAGTCTGAGAAATGTTAGGAAAATAGAGGAATTCCTCTACAGACGCCATAGACAAAATCTGGAAGGGAAATTGTCTTTGCATAAATGTTTTGTAGAAGATCCATTAATATAGTCAATCTGGAAGAAATTTAAAGAAAATGTATAGTTTATACTTAAATAACATTGCGCCAAGTTTCAGACTCCTAACCAAGTTCCACAGAATCAATATACGCCCAAGCAAACACATATATACACATGCATAAGCATACATAAACATGTACATGAATATACCTAGACATGTAAATATACACACACACACACACGGGGACATGCATATATACCCCTACATAAAATATAGTTTTAACAGGCTAAAATTTGAATTTCGAATAACCTTAATACAGGCTAAATATAGTAATATTTAATATAGCCTAGTACAGGCTTAAAATAGTTATATATAATATAGCCCTAATATGCTTAATATAGATGTATAGGGAGTGCAGAATTATTAGGCAAATGAGTATTTTGACCACATAATCCTCTTTATGCATGTTGTCTTACTCCAAGCTGTATAGGCTCGAAAGCCTACTACCAATTAAGCATATTAGGTGATGTGCATCTCTGTAATGAGAAGGGGTGTGGTCTAATGACATCAACACCCTATATCAGGTGTGCATAATTATTAGGCAACTTCCTTTCCTTTGGCAAAATGGGTCAAAAGACGGACTTGACAGGCTCAGAAAAGTAAAAAATAGTGAGATATCTTGCAGAGGGATGCAGCACTCTTAAAATTGCAAAGCTTCTGAAGCGTGATCATCGAACAATCAAGCGTTTCATTCAAAATAGTCAACAGGGTTGCAAGAAGCGTGTGGAAAAACCAAGGCGCAAAATAACTGCCCATGAACTGAGAAAAGTCAAGCGTGCAGCTGCCAAGATGCCACTTGCCACCAGTTTGGCCATATTTCAGAGCTGCAACATCACTGGAGTGCCCAAAAGCACAGGGTGTGCAATACTCAGAGACATGGCCAAGGTAATAAAGGCTGAAAGACGACCACCACTGAACAAGACACACAAGCTGAAACGTCAAGACTGGGCCAAGAAATATCTCAAGACTGATTTTTCTAAGGTTTTATGGACTGATGAAATGAGAGTGAGTCTTGATGGGCCAGATGGATGGGCCCGTGGCTGGATTGGTAAAGGGCAGAGAGCTCCAGTCCGACTCAGACGCCAGCAAGGTGGAGGTGGAGTACTGGTTTGGGCTGGTATCATCAAAGATGAGCTTGTGGGGCCTTTTCGGGTTGAGGATGGAGTCAAGCTCAACTCCCAGTCCTACTGCCAGTTTCTGGAAGACACCTTCTTCAAGCAGTGGTAAAGGAAGAAGTCTGCATCCTTCAAGAAAAACATGATTTTCATGCAGGACAATGCTCCATCACACGCGTCCAAGTACTCCACAGCGTGGCTGGCAAGAAAGGGTATAAAAGAAGAAAATCTAATGACATGGCCTCCTTGTTCACCTGATCTGAACCCCATTGAGAACCTGTGGTCCATCATCAAATGTGAGATTTACAAGGAGGGAAAACAGTACACCTCTCTGAACAGTGTCTGGGAGGCTGTGGTTGCTGCTGCACGCAATGTTGATGGTGAACAGATCAAAACACTGACAGAATCCATGGATGGCAGGCTTTTGAGTGTCCTTGCAAAGAAAGGTGGCTATATTGGTCACTGATTTGTTTTTGTTTTGTTTTTGAATGTCAGAAATGTATATTTGTGAATGTTGAGATGTTATATTGGTTTCACTGGTAAAAATAAATAATTGAAATGGGTATATATTTGTTTTTTGTTAAGTTTCCTAATAATTATGCACAGTAATAGTCACCTGCACACACAGATATCCCCCTAAAATAGCTATAACTAAAAACAAACTAAAAATTACTTCCAAAACTATTCAGCTTTGATATTAATGAGTTTTTTGTTTTCATTGAGAACATGGTTGTTGTTCAATAATAAAATTAATCCTCAAAAATACAACTTGCCTAATAATTCTGCACTCCCTGTATTATTAGAGCCTTAAAGGGACAGTACACTGTAAAATCGATTTTATACTAATGTATTTTTTATACTAATGTATTTTCAATGACTTGTTATACCAGCTGCATATTTTTAGTATATGAAGTAGCCGGTTTTGTGATTTTAAACCACAGCCTATTAGAATGGGTTGAGCTTCAGGAAATATATCTCATTATGTTATCACTTTGTGTACACACACTTGCTTTCTTATCTTTTATTTGTATGGAAAACCAAAGCTCAATACTTAAAGAGAACAATGGAAAAATATAATTTTATTACTTAATTATCCTGCACCCCACTGTGAGTGTCATTTCTTCTGCTGGCTGTGTTTACTTAGGCTAATAAATAGCTGAGACTCCAGTATCAAAACTTTCAGTATACGTAGGGATACCACAAGCTAAATCAGGTAAGTCCAAAATAGGGGTAAAGGAGCTACTTGTATTTTTAATTTAATACACTCCAGCAGGTAAAATGAATTATTGGGAACAAATTAAACAAGATAAAAAATTTTGGGTGAACTGTCCCTTTAATATAATTTATTATTATTCTCTGGTATGTAGAGCACCAACAGCTTCCGCGTCGCTAATTAATACAAGCTTAATATAGCTATATTTAATATAGCCTTAATACAAGCTTAATAAAGTTATCTATAATATAGCCTAAGAACGGCTAATATATTTATATAGTATAGCCTAATACAGACTATTATATCATATAGCTTAACACAGGCCAAAATGCTAAAAAATAATATAGCTTACAGGCTTATTACATAATATAGCCTTAACAACGGTTAAAATACTCATATTTAATATAACCTAATAAGGCTTTATTAAAAATATAAAGCCTTAATATAGGTTAAAATAGTTACACCTAGATTTAAAGTTCTGCGTTAGCCGTCAAAAGCAGCGTTAAGGGGTCCTAACGCTGCTTTTGGCCGCCCGCTGGTATTTAGAGTCAGCCAGGAAAGGGTCTAACACTTACTTTCAAGCCGCAACTTTTCCATACCGCAGATCCCCTTACGCCAATTGCGTATCCTATCTTTCAATGGGATCTTCCTAATGCTGGTATTTAGAGTCTTGGCTGAAGTGAGCGGTAGACTCTCTACCGACATGACTCCTAACGCCAAAAAAAGTCAGTAGTTAAGAGCTTTCTGGGCTAACGGCGGTTTATAAAGCTCTTAACTACTGTGCTATAAATTACACTAACACCCATAAACTACCTATGTTCCCCTTAACCGAGGTCCCCCCACATCGCCGCCACTATAATAAATATTTTTAACCCTTAATCTGCCAACCGCACATCGCGCTACCTACATTATCCCAGCCAATCAGATTCAAGTTCAATCCGATTGGCTGATCCAATCAGCCAATCAGATTGAGCTTGCATTCTATTGGCTGATCGGAACAGCCAATAGAATGCGAGCTCAATCTGATTGGCTGATTCAATCAGCCAATCAGATTTTTCCTACCTTAATTCCGATTGGCTGATAGAATCCTATCAGCCAATCGGAATTCGAGGGACGCCATCTAGGATGAAGTCAGTTAAAGGAACCTTCATTCGTTGGGAAGTTGTCGGGGAAGAAGGATGTTCCGTGACAGAGGTCTTGAAGATGGAGCCGCTCCTCGTCGGATGGATGAAGATAGAAGATGCCGCTTGGATGAAGATGTCTGCCGGTCCAGATGTCCTCTTCTACCCGGATAGGATGAAGACTTCTGCCGGTCTGGATGTCCTCTTCTGCCCCATCGGATGAAGACTTCAGCCCAGCTGGGTGAACATGACTCAGGGTAGGGAGATCTTCAGGGGGGTAGTGTTAGGTTTATTTAAGGGGGGTTTGGGTTAGAGTAGGGGTTTGTGGGTAGGTTTTAATGTTGAGGGGGTTGTATTTTTTTTTACAGGCAAAAGAGCTGATTACTTTGGGGCATGCCTCACAAAAAGCCCTTTTAAGGGCTTGTAAAAGAGCTGGTTACTTTTTAATTTAGAATAGGGTAGGGACCTTTATTATTTTGGGGGGCTTTTTTAATTTATTGGGGGACTTAGAGTAAGTGTAATTAGCCTAATATTCTTGTAATCTTTTTTTATTTTTTGTAATTTAGTGTTTGTTTGTTTTTTTAATTTAGTTTAGTTTATTTAATTGTATGTAATTGTAGGGTTTTTATTTAATTAATTTATTGATAGTGTAGTGTTAGGTTTAATTGTAACTTAGGTTAGGATTTATTTTACATGTAATTTTGTAATTATTTTAACTAGGTAGCTATTAAATAGTAAATAACTATTTAATAGCTATTGTACCTAGTTAAAATAAATACAAAGTTGCCTGTAAAATAAATATAAATCCTAAAATAGCTACAATATAATTATTCATTATATTGTAGCTATATTAGGGTTTATTTTAAAGGTAAGTATTTAGTTTTAAATAGGAATACTTTAGTTAATAAGACTTAATTTATTTCATTAGATTAAAATTATATTTAACTTAGGGGGGTGTTAGGGTTAGACTTAGCTTTAGGGGTTAATACATTTATTATAGTAGCAGCGAGGTCCGGTCGGCAGATTAGGGGTTAATAAGTGTAGTTAGGTAGCGGTGACATTGGGGGGGGGGGCAGATTAGGGGTTAATAAATATTATGTAGGTGTCGGCGGTGTTAGGGGCAGCAGATTAGGGGTTCATAGCTATAATGTAGGTTGCGGCGGTGCACGGAGCGGAAGATTAGGGGTTAATAATATAATGCAGGTGTCAGCGATAGCGGGGGTGGCAGATTAGGGGTTAATAAGTGTAAGATTAGGGGTGTTTAGACTCTGGGTTCATGTTAGGGTGTTAGGTGCAGAATTAGAGAGTGTTTCCCCATAGGAAACAATGGGGCTGCGTTAGGAGCTGAACGCTGCTTTTTTGCAGGTGTTAGGTTTTTTTTCAGCCCAAACTGCCCCATAGTTTCCTATGGGGGAATCGTGCATGAGCACTTTTTTCCAGCTTACCGCTACCGTAAGCAACGCTGGTATTGAGGGTTGAAGTGGAGCTAAATTCGGCTCAACGCTCCCTTTTCAGAGCCTAACGCAGCCCCTCAGACAACTCTAAACACCAGCATTGTCTTAAGGGTGCGTTGGGAAAAAAAGCTGTGTTAGCTACGCGGCTTTTTACTGACAAAACTCTAAATCTAGCGGTTATATTCAATGGAACCTAATACAAGCTTATTATATAATGAAGCCTTAATTTAGGAAGATATACTGTACTTATTTTCAGTTTAACCTTTAAACAGGCTTATATATCTAATTTAGCCCAAATACCGGCTAAAATACCATCGGCTAGATTACGAGTTTTGCAGTAAGAGTGGCTCGGTTCTAACTTGAAAGTTATTTCCACCGCTCACCTCCCTATAGCGCCGCTATTACAGGTTTTCATAAACCCGGCGTTAGCAGGCAATATGTGAGCGTTGAGGAAAATTGAGCTCCATACCGCACTCCAATACCAGCGCTGCTTTGAGCTGGGTTTACGTGCTCGTGCACAATTTCCCCATAGACATCAATGGGTAGAGCCGGCTAAAAAAAGCCTAACACCTGCAAAAATGGAGCGTAAAGCTCCGTAACGCTGCCCCATTGATTCCTATGCGGAAAGAAAATTTATGTTTACACCTAACACCCTAACATAAACCCCGAGTCTAAACAACCCTAATCTGCCACCCCCGACACTGCCGCCACTTACATTATACTTATTAACCCCTAATCTGCTGCCCCCAATGTCGCCGCCACCCACCTACACTTATTAGCCCCTAATCTGCCGCCCCCAATGTCGTCGCTACCTACCTACACTTATTAACCTCTAATCTTCCGCCCCCCAACGTCGCCGCCACTATACTAAAGTTATTAACCCTTAAACCTAACCTTAAGTCTAACCCTAACACCCCTAACTTTAATATAATTAAAATAAATCTAATTAAAAATTCATATAATTAAAGGGACACTCAAGTCAAATTACATTTTCATGATTCAGATACAGCATGCAATTTTAAACAACTTTCCATTTACTTCCATTAAAAAAATTGTGCACAGTCTTTTATATTTACACTTTTTGAGTCACTAGTTCCTACTGAGCATGTGCAAGAATTCACAGACTATACGTATATGCATTTGTGATTGGCTGATTCCTATCACATGGTACAGGGGGAGTCAGTGGCGTAGCGTGGGTTGTCAGCGCCCAGGGCAAGGCAAGTATAGCGCCCCCTAACCCATTAGAACTGACCCACACAAACATACACATATGCCTACACCTATACCCACACAAACATGTATGCACATATGCCATTAGCCCTGTCACGGAGACAAACTTTTTTATGCTTATATTTCAAATTTAAATGCTCTCATGCACATTTCAATTTTGACCTTACCTTTAAATTATGTTTGTTATCTTTGGATTTGCAATGAGTTTTTATATGAAAATCCTGCTTAAAGTCATGCAGTGCTATTGATATTGGAATATTAATACTTAAAAATAGAGCCCTGTGCCGGACTTTTGTGCTGAAATAAGCATGTAGTAAATAATGTTACCCATCACACCAAACAAACTATATTTAAATGTTTTTGGATTTAGTAGGGAGCACAGAAACTAATGCACGTGACGTAATACATTTGCAGTGATTTAGAAATTAATGTAAAAGAAGCTAAAAATTTACCTTTACAGTTTAGTGCATCATGGACCTAAGTCATGTATTAAATTGTTAGTTCAATGAATATCCTAATCACTAATGACAGTCCCTGCAAAATTGCGTAGTTATATATTGCAGTGTGCAGATTATCTGTTCCAATAACCTCTCATCTGTTTTAAGAGCATTATTTAAATTTCCTGTTGACTGGCATTGCAGTGGATTGAATAAAGCACGTCTGTGTAAATGTGGGATTTTTTAACACATATGTTTGACCTCCTCTCTCTAAATACACTTACATTGCAGAACGTACATGTTTTTTCTACCTCCTCTCTTTGTGCGTCGGCAGTTCAGTGTTCCCTCACTGGCTATGCTGAGCGAGCGAGCGCGCTAGAACCTCCTTCACGCTGATTCTTGAGGGACAGAGGGGTCAGCCTGAAGCAAACAGGAGGTAGGCATTTTAGAAACCCGGAACCCGCCTCTCCGTGTCACCTGAATGCTGCGCCCAGAATGAGATCTGGAGGGTGCAGCATGAAGCCCCTCCCCCCCCCCAATCACCCAAACACTTCTCCCTGAAGGAGTTACAGCATAGCGCCATGAGATTCAGATTTTTCCACCCCTCCCCTTTGAGTGCCCTAACGGCTGCCTAAGCAGACTTATGCTAGCGCTGCAGCACCAGCGCTGAGAAAAACAGTCCCCGACCAGACCAGGCTGCCTGCTTCCCAGGGAATTGCCGGGACAGTCTTACAATACACCCCCCGCAGTTAACACAGTAAAATACATTTTTATATATAAAAAAATAATAAATTTTTTAAAAATGTTTTCTCCCTTAGTGCTGCATCTGTCTGCAGTGGATGAGGGATGATGTGAGACAGTGAGAGCGCAAATTTTGCGCCCCTAAGAATTATGCGCCCGGGGCAACCGCCCCTGTGGCCCCCCCCCACGCTACGCCACTGGGGGGAGTAGAAATATGAATAACTTTGAAATTTGTTATAAAAAAATCTACTACTCATTTGAAATTCAGAGTAAATGCTTTTGTATTGTCTTGTTATCTTGCATTTGTTGATTATGCAAATCTACTGTGTTTACTGGTCCTTTAACTAAATAATTCCTATTTAAAATAAATACTTACCTATAAAATAAACCATAAGCTAGCTACAATATAACTAATAGTTACATTGTATCTATCTTAGGTTTTATTTTTATTTTACAGGTAAGTTTGTATTTATTTTAACTAGGTAGACTAGTTACTAAATAGTTTTTAACTATTTACTAACTATCTAGTTAAAATAAATACAAATGTACCTGTAAAATAAAACCTAACCTGAGTTACACTAACACCTAACCTTACACTAGAATTAAATAAATTACATTTATTAAATACAATTAACTAACTTACAAAAAAAAAAAAACACTAAATTACACAAAATAAAAAAGAAAGTATCAAATATTTAAACTAATTACACCTAATCTAATAGCCCTATCAAAATAAAAAAGGCCCCGCAAATAAAAAAAAAACCCTAGCCTACAATAAACTACCAATGGCCCTTAAAGGGCCTTTTGTAGGGCATTGCCCCAAAGAAATCAGCTCTTTTACCTGTAAAAAAAAATACAAACAGCCCCCCAACAGTAAAACCCACCACCCACACAACCAACCCCCCCAAATAAAATCCTATCTAAAAAAACCTATGCTCCCTATTGCCATGAAAGGGGCATTTGGGTGGGCATTGCCCTTAAAAGTGCATTTAGCTCTTTTTCTGCCCAAACCCTAATCTAAAAATAAAACCCACCCAATAAACCCTTAAAAAACCTAACACTAACCCCAGAAGATCCACTTACAGTTTTTGAAGACCGGACATCCATCCTCAACGAAGCGGCAGAAGTCCTCAGCGAAGCCGGTAGAAGTCTTCATCCAAGCGGGCCAAAGTCTTCATCCAAGCCGGCAGA
Organism: Bombina bombina; assembly: GCF_027579735.1. Classification (NCBI taxonomy): domain Eukaryota; kingdom Metazoa; phylum Chordata; class Amphibia; order Anura; family Bombinatoridae; genus Bombina; species Bombina bombina. Next base: position 312,382,966 of record NC_069499.1, on the reverse strand, counting down.
AGTCTTCATCCAGACGGCATCTTCTATCTTCATCCATCCGGTGTGGAGCGGCACCATCTTCAAGACATCCGGCATGGAGCATCCTCTTCTTTCTACGGCTAACGAAGAATGAAGGTTCCTTTAAGGGATGTCATCCAAGATGGCGTCCCTTGAATTCCGATTGGCTGATAGAATTCTATCAGCCAATCGGAATTAAAGGTGAAAAAATCCTATTGGTTGATGCAATCAGCCAATAGGATTGAGCTTCAATCCTATTGGCTGATCCAATCAGCCAATAGGATTGAGCTCTCATTCTATTGGCTGATTGGAAGTTATATTGTAGCTAGCTTAGGTTTTATTTTACAGGTATTTAGTTTTAAATAGGAATTATTTAGTTAATGATAATAATATTTATTTAGATTTATTCTAATTATATTAAAGTTAGGGGTGTTAGGTTTAGGGTTAGACTTAGGGTTAGGTTTAGGGGTTAATAACTTTAATATAGTGGCGGCAATTTTGGGGGCAGGAGATTAGGGGTTAATAACAGTAATGTAGGTTGCGGCAATATTCGGGACAGCAGATTAGGGGTTAATAATATTTAACTAGTGTTTACGATGCAGGAGTGTGGCGGTTTAGGGGTTAATATGTTTATTATAGTGGTGGCGATGTCCGGAGCGGCAGATTAGGTGTTAATAATTTTATTTTAGTGTTTGCGATGCGGGAGGGCCTCGGTTTAGGGGTTAATAGGTAGTTTATGGGTGTTAGTGTACTTTTTAGCACTTTAGTTATGAGTTTTATGTTACGGCGTTGTAGCATAAAACCCATAACTACTGACTTTCAGTTTACGGTATGGATCTTGACGGTATAGGGTGTACTGCTAACTTTTTGGCCGGACAGGCAAACTCGTAATACCAGCGCTGTGGAAGTCCCATTGAAAAAGGACCTTTTAAAAGCAGTGGTAGTTACATTGCGTTATGGCCAAAGTGTGCGGGACAGATATACCTGCAAGACTCATAATACCAGCGGTAGTGAAAAAGAGCCATAACGATGCTTTTTCACTCATACCGCAAAACTCGTAATCTAGCCGTATATTAATAAAGCCTAAACTATAGCCTTAAAACAGTCCAGTATACTTATAATATAGCGTAATACACTTACGGCTAGATTTAGAGTTCTGCAGCCAAAGGGGTGCATTAGCTGCGCATGCTTTTTTTCCCCCGCACCTTTTAAATACCGCTGGTATTTAGAGTTCACAGAATGGCTGCGTTAGGCTCCAAAAAAGGGAGCGTAGAGCATATTTACCGCCACTGCAACTCTAAATACCAGTGGTGCTAACGGACGCGGCCAGCTTCAAAAACGTGCTCGTGCACGATTCCCCCATAGGAAACAATGGGGCAGTTTGAGCTGAAAAAAACCTAACACCTGCAAAAAAGCAGCGTTCAGCTCCTAACGAAGCCCCATTGTTTCCTATGGGGAAACACTTCCTAAGTCTGCACCTAACACCCTAACATGTACCCCGAGTCTAAACACCCCTAGCCTTACACTTATTAACCCCTAATCTGCCGCCCCCGCTATCGCTGACCCCTGCATTTTATTATTAACCCCTAATCTGCCGCTCCGTACACCACCGCAACCTACGTTATCCCTATGTACCCCTAATCTGCTGCCCCTAACACCGCCGACCCCTATATTATATTTATTAACCCCTAATCTGCCGCCCCCGCTATCGCTGACCCCTGCATATTATTATTAACCCCTAATCTGCCGCTCCGTACACCGCCGCAACCTACGTTATCCCTATGTACCCCTAATCTGCTGCCCCTAACACCGCCGACCCCTATATTATATTTATTAACCCCTAATCTGCCGCCCCCAACGTCGCCTCCACCTACCTACAATAATTAACCCCTAATCTGCCGACCGGATCTCACTGCTACTCTAATAAATGTATTAACCCCTAAAGCTAAGTCTAACCCTAACACTAACACCCCCCTAAGTTAAATATAATTTAAATCTAACGAAATAAATTAACTCTTATTAAATAAATTATTCCTATTTAAAGCTAAATACTTACCTGTAAAATAAACCCTAATATAGCTACAATATAAATTATAATTATATTGTAGCTATTTTAGGATTAATATTTATTTTACAGGCAACTTTGTAATTATTTTAACCAGGTACAATAGCTATTAACTAGTTAATAACTATTTAATAGCTACCTAGTTAAAATAATTACAAAATTACCTGTAAAATAAATCCTAACCTAAGTTACAATTAAACCTAACACTACACTATCAATAAATAAATTAAATAAACTACCTACAATTATCTACAATTAAACCTAACACTACACTATCAATAAATTAATTAATTAAATACAATACCTACAAATAAATACAATGAAATAAACTAACTAAAGTACAAAAAATAAAAAAGAACTAAGTTACAAAAAATAAAAAAATATTTACAAACATTAGAAAAATATTACAACAATTTTAAACTAATTACACCTACTCTAAGCCCCCTAATAAAATAACAAAGACCCCCAAAATAAAAAAATGCCCTACCCTATTCTAAAATTAAAATAGAAAAGCTCTTTTACCTTACCAGCCCTGAAAAGGGCCCTTTGCGGGGCATGTCCCAATGAATTCAGCTCTTTTGCCTGTAAAAAAAACATACAATACCCCCCCCAACATTACAACCCACCACCCACATACCCCTAATCTAACCCAAACCCCCTTTAAAATAACCTAACACTAATCCCCTGAAGATCTCCCTACCTTATCTTCACCACACCGGGTATCAGCGATCCGTCCAGGCTCCGATGTCTTGATCCAAGCCCAAGCGGGGGGCTGAAGACATCCATCCTCCGGCTGAAGTCTTGATCCAAGCGGGCAGAAGAGGACATCCGGACCGGCAAACATCTTCATCCGAGACGCATCTTCTATGTTCTTCCATCCGATGACGGCCGGCTGATCTTCAAGACCTCCACCGTGGATCCACCCTCTTCTTCTGACGACTAGACGACGAATGAAGGTTCGTCCCCAAGATGGCGTCCCTCGAATTCCGATTGGCTGATAGGATTCTATCAGCCAATCGGAATTAAGGTAGGAAAATTCTGATTGGCTGATGGAATCAGCCAATCAGATTCAAGTTCAATCCGATTGGCTGATCCAATCAGCCAATCAGATTGAGCTTGCATTCTATTGGCTGTTCCGATAAGGTAGGGAGATCTTCAGGGGATTAGTGTTAGGTTATTTTAAGGGAGGTTTGGGTTAGATTAGGGGTATGTGGGTGGTGGGTTGTAATGTTGGGGGGGGGGGTATTGTATGGGTTTTTTTACAGGCAAAAGAGCTGGGATTAGGGGTTAAAAATTTTTAATAGAGTGGCGGCGATGTGGGGGGACCTCAGTTTAGGGGTACATAGGTAGTTTATGGGTGTTAGTGTACTTTAGAGCACAGTAGTTAAGAGCTTTATAAACCGGTGTTAGCCCAGAAAGCTCTTAACTACTGACTTTTTTCTGCGGCTGGAGTTTTGTCGTTAGATTTCTAACGCTCACATCAGCTAAGACTCTAAATACCGGCGTTAGAAAGATCCCATTGAAAAGATAGGATACGCAAATGGAGTAGGGGGATCTGCGGTATGGAAAAGTTGCGGCTGCAAAGTGAGCGTTAGACCCTTTCCTGACTGACTCTAAATACCAGCGGTAGCCCAAAACCAGCGTTAGGAGCCTCTAACGCTGGTTTTGACGGCTACCGCCAAACTCTAAATCTAGCCGTTAATAAATAAAGTCCTAATATAGGCTTTTAAATAATATAGCCTAATACAGGCTAATCTCCTTATATTAAAAAAAACTTAGTAGACTTATTAAATAATAAAGTCTACTTAGATATAATATGGCCTTAATACAGGCTATTATTTACCTTAATGCGGGCTATATAACCTGAATACAGGCTTATTATATATTAGTCTTAATAACAGGCTAATATCTCATATTTAATATAGGATACTATGATTATGTTTAAATAAATAAATGATATATGGAATGAAGCTAATATAAAATATCTTGTAAAAGGAAAAGTGATTCATATTTTGAAAAATAGTCAGTTTGCTGGGTTTTGGGGATAGTAAGCACCTGCTGGGAGCTTGCGCACCTTGCCAAAATAAATCCACCCACAGCCTGGTGCGCGTCTCGCGGCGATGGAGAAGGAAGGAACCGGGAGGAAGAAGCGATCAGCACGCAAAGGCCACGTGGCGTGCTAAAGCCGAAATCATTAGGAGGATGAGACCAGAGGTGGTCGAGGAGCCGGCAGAGAACATAGATAGCCGGCTTAAATTTCCTCCCAACGATTCCGGTAGAAGAAAAGTTAAATAGTAACACCTAAAATGGCACCCAAAGCACACAATTTAGTTGTAAATAAAACTAGCAGTGTGCGCATCCTGTCGCGAAAAGGCACAGCCTGATGCACGTCTGCTAGGAGATAGAAGAATTGTTACTTGAGGAAGGGCCAAGGCCTGCAGAGTTAACGGCCGCATCGGACACAAGGCATGAAGCTGTAGCTAGGAGGAAAACGGCCAGAAGTGGCTGAACAGAGCACGTTTAGAGGTAAGCTAGAAGAGAAACAAGTAGCTACAGGGAATAATCACATGCAGCGGTAGTACAGTTTTTCACACAATACCGCCATTATGCTACCAACGAAGATTTAATCAAAAAGTGAGCACAATAAAAATAAATTATAAATAACGTAGAAAGAATATATTTAGGAAGGGGTAGGATACAAAAAGCTCAGGCTGAAGTCTCAATTTAAACGCAAGGGTTGTATTCTAAATGAAGAGAGACATTGAAACTAAAGTACATGAAAATTAACATCCAAATAAAGAAGACTTTTAAGAAAACTAATATTGAGAAATAATAAACCCTTTCAAAGATAGAGACCACAGACCAGAGGCCAAGGAACCAGCACAGGGACATATATAATAAAAACAGGGATTATGAAAAAGACATAATAGATCTAATTTTGAGAAACAGAAAGTACATAAGATAAAACCTAAACACTTTCTTTGTTGCTATATTTCAATAGGAAGAAAAGCTAACAAACCATAATTAGAAATTAATACAGATAATACATAAAGTATGGGAGAAAATTTATACGTGACCTGCTGTCTGGAAGCAACAAAGAAAAGAGGAAGTGCTGGACTTGTTCATTACAGTTTATTAGGCTGCTGTGTGCTGATTGGTGTTACTATGTTTTTTATTTTTTTCTCTGTATGTTTTCTTTGCTGCTGTTTGGATTCAGTAAAGATTTGATGCAAAATATGAAGCCTCCTGTCTTGCCATAAAATTTTAGATGCACCCTTTACATCTTTACATCCACAACCCTTAGAAGTCAATTACTTTTGATACAGAGTTTTTTAAAATTATTTTCAACTAATTAAAGATGATTTTGATATATATATATACAGGGAGTGTAGAATTATTAGGCAAGTTATATTTTTGAGGATTCATTTTATTATTGAACAACAACCATGTTCTCAATGAACCCAAAAAACAAATTAATATCAAAGCTGAATAGTTTTGGAAGTAGTTTTTAGTTTGTTTTTAGTTATAGCTATTTTAGGGGGATATCTGTGTGTGCAGGTGACTATTACTGTGCATAATTATTAGGCAACTTAACAAAAAACAAATATATACCCATTTCAATGATTTATTTTTACCAGTGAAACCAATATAACATCTCAACATTCACAAATATACATTTCTGACATTCAAAAACAAAACAAAAACAAATCAGTGAACAATATAGCCACCTTTCTTTGCAAGGACACTCAAAAGCCTGCCATCCATGGATTCTGTCAGTGTTTTGATCTGTTCACCATCAACATTGTGTGCAGCAGCAACCACAGCCTCCCAGACACTGTTCAGAGAGGTGTACTGTTTTCCCTCCTTGTAAATCTCACACTTGATGATGGACCACAGGTTCTCAATGGGGTTCAGATCAGGTGAACAAGGAGGCCATGTCATTAGATTTTCTTCTTTTATACCCTTTCTTGCCAGCCACGCTGTGGAGTACTTGGACACGTGTGATGGAGCATTGTCCTGCATGAAAATCATGTTTTTCTTGAAGGATGCAGACTTCTTCCTGTACCACTGCTTGAAGAAGGTGTCTTCCAGAAACTGTCAGTAGGACTGGGAGTTGAGCTTGACTCCATCCTCAACCCGAAAAGGCCCCACAAGCTCATCTTTGATGATACCAGCCCAAACCAGTACTCCACCTCCACCTTGCTGGCGTCTGAGTCGGACTGGATCTCTCTGCCCTTTACCAATCCAGCCACGGGCCCATCCATCTGGCCCATCAAGACTCACTCTCATTTCATCAGTCCATAAAATCAGTCTTGAGATATTTCTTGGCCCAGTCTTGACGTTTCAGCTTGTGTGTCTTGTTCAGTGGTGGTCGTCTTTCAGCCTTTCTTACCTTGGCCATGTCTCTGAGTATTGCACACCTTGTGCTTTTGGGCACTCCAGTGATGTTGCAGCTCTGAAATATGGCCAAACTGGTGGCAAGTGGCATCTTGGCAGCTGCACGCTTGACTTTTCTCAGTTCATGGGCAGTTATTTTGCGCCTTGGTTTTTCCACACGCTTCTTGCGACCCTGTTGACTATTTTGAATGAAACGCTTGATTGTTCGATGATCACGCTTCAGAAGATTTGCAATTTTAAGAGTGCTGCATCCCTCTGCAAGATATCTCACTATTTTTGACTTTTCTGAGCCTGTCAAGTCCTTCTTTTGACCCATTTTGCCAAAGGAAAGTAAGTTGCCTAATAATTATGCACACCTGATATAGGGTGTTGATGTCATTAGACCACACCCCTTCTCATTACAGAGATGCACATCACCCAATATGCTTAATTGGTAGTAGGCTTTCGAGCCTATACAGCTTGGAGTAAGACAACATGCATAAAGAGGATGATGTGGTCAAAATACTAATTTGCCTAATAATTCTGCACTCCCTGTATATATATATATATATATATATATATATATATATATATATACACACACAGTATATATATATATATATTTCTCTCTCTTTCTACCTCTTTCTTTCCTATGGTAAACAGCAGCAGATGAGGAACTGGAAAGCAGCTTCAACTTAAAATTACCTTAAATGGGACTAGACAAAACAAATTAGGAAAATGATTTAGGTGTAAATAACAAGCTAATAATGAATGCTCCAATAAACTTCTGTGAAAAGGAATTGCAAACAAGGGCACCTCCTAGTGTAACACTGATGATATGTGAGATTGGTATATACTTATCAAAACATACTCACAAGTGTGGCAGCACCCAATTGTGCTTAGTGGGGCATACTGGGAACTCTCAGTGTCCCAGCTCACTGGTCCAAAGAGCAGGGGAAATCCTCTTATTGGCTCCCATTGCTGTGAGCTGGATAATTAAAGCTCAGACTTCCAAAAATCTCAAAAAATAAGATTTTATTTTACAAAAAATTAAAAAAAAACAAAAGAGCACAATATGTACCCTATGTATATTAAAAAAACAGTAGCGCAACACGTTTCTCAGCTCTCCTGGCAGTTTCCTCAGACTTCTCTAATAATGAATGCTCAATGCAAGGCAGCAGCTTCTAATGCTAATAAGATACTGGTGATATGATTACTTTATACAAATATATTCAAGTCCCCTTATACAGAGTTGGCACAAGTGCTGCTTTTTCCAAGTCAATTGCTTGTGACAAGAAGTCACAATTTAAGACCAGAAGAAAGAAGATTTAATCTCTAGCACATGTAAATGTTTTTTCACCTTAAGAGCCATTACATTGTGGAACTCATTGCCTAAGGAGGTAGTGAACACCAATACCTTAGATACATTTAAAAATGGGTTATATATATTTTTGGCTAAAAACATAACTCAGGGATATCATTGCTTGTGTTAAATGGGTCGGCTTCTAATCGTATTAATGTAAGTTAAATTGGCAGTTACAGTAAATCAGGTAGGATCTGTATAGATAGATCTGTATAAATTCTGTCTTCTTTGAACCTCATCTACTTTGTTTCTGTGTTACTATGATAGCATTTAGTACTATTGCTAAAAGCCAGAAGCACCCCAAAAACTATTTTTTTTGTAAATATTTTTTTTTTGATGGAGTCAGGATTTGCCAAAAAAAGTGAAGTTTACATACATATTTGCTGACAATGCTGAATTGTTATTGAATAGTGTATATTTGGAGCATTTTTTGTGCGAGTAATTTTTTCTGTGAGTAACTGTTTTCGGTCCAGATTACGAGTGGAGCTTTATTTAACACTCTCGCTCAAGCGTTAACTGTGCTAGAAGTAGAGTTTTTGTCTGCGTCGGGTTGTGCTCGTATTACAAGTTAAAAGTAAAACGTTTCTGCTTGCGATATATATATATATATATATATATATATATAGGGATATCTTTTTTAAAATACTTAGAACATATTCCCCTATATGAAGAACATTGGAATGTGAAATATTTACAGTAAATACATAGTTAAACTCTTTATTAAATATAAATATTACATAAATATGCTTCTACATGTTTTTATCTACTTAAAGTGAATGTCAATTTTCATGTGAAAGTGCCCGTTTTTTAAAAAACTAATTAAAACAGGGGCACTTTCCTTCATGAAAATTGACATAGAACCGTAATTTAAAAATACTTACCTTGTTCTTCTGAAACGCTGGATCACAGTTCTGAAATGATGCCCTGCCTGCTTCTTCCTGGTTTACTTACCCAGCAATGACGAAACTGGCTTCCTCCAATCACTGTGTTGCCTCGGGCAATAATTACCCCGGGGGGGAAGCCGTGATTGGAGGATGCCGAAATCGTCATTGCTGACGTATGAAGAGGCTTGTGACGGGCTGGTAAAGCACAGGAGCGGCTTCAAAAAGAAAAGGTAAGTATATTTTAAAAAAAATGTCTGAAATGTCAATTTTCATGAATGAAAGTGCCTTTGTTTTTAATAGTTTTTTTAAAAACTGGGCACTTTCACATGAAAATTGACCTTCACTTTCACGGCAAAGGGCTCCAATGCACTTATATACGTATATGTCTAAATGTGTATTAGTGTTTGAATGTGTATATATGTCTGTAAATACATATATACACTTATAAATACATAAATACATATTGACAGACATATATACATATATACTTCAATTGCGCTCAAGCGATCACATGTTCTTTCACCTTGTAATACAATTGATAAACCCGACGCGTGCAAACAGCCCTGATAAACCCTTTTTCACTTGCACGTAACTGTTAGCGTGCCACTCATAATCTAGCCCTTAATTGTATAAATAAGTCAACACATTTTTTATGTATGTATGTGTGTATATATATATATAAATTAATATATTGTATATCTATTAATTTATATATTATATATAAATACATTATATTAATATAAAGTTAATATAAATATATATATACACTCATACCCAAATAGACTCTTGCATGGAAGCAGACTCAATAGACTCAAGCATGGAAGTCAGGTACAAAAACCTTCTGATACAAAAAATAGTGAAGGTTAGTAAACCTGGGGAAGTATTTAGCAGCTCTGACCATTTTAACATGGAAATGGAAATAGCTCTTCCTTGTACATTACAATTTTTAAAATATTTTTCAACCTTTATATAAAAGGCTGGAAATTATTATATTTTTTTATATTTATTATATTTTTAGAAATGATTTTTAAAACTACAGCTGGTAACTGCCAGATTATAAAAATAAAAAATAAATAAAATCCTTCTTTTACAATATCTTAATTATATTTTTTTACAGAAATGTAGGTTTAAACAGAATATATTTCATATTGATACACAGACTATTTTTAGAAAGGACAAGGTAGATAAAAGTCAGGAGAAAACGCAGGGCATGTACATTTATCTTTTCATGACTATTCACATGGGGCCAAGAGCTTCAAAGCTTTTAAAACAAAGATGGCTACAAAAGAGAAAAATGCCACACGTGAAGAAGATCTGTTAACTGTGAGCTTCAAAGTTTCATATTGAATCAATGAATGGATCTGAAACAGGAGTGTTACATTTCATGTCAATGCCTTTTTCAAGCTTTGAAAAAAATAATGCTTCAGATGTGTGAATAGAGTAGGCACTTTCAATGTAATCTATGTCCTTCAACAGGTTGAGACAATCATAATGTCCATAAACTGCATCCTTTTCAGATGTACTGTTGGAGAATTTGCATTTGGTTCATAGATTTTTGAAATCCAAAAGGCTGCAAGTGAAAACCGAATACAATTTTATATATATGAGTTAAGAGAGCAGCCAGAAGAAATACTGAAATAATAATAAAAATATATACTATGGAAATGCAAATATGTAGTAAAGCCTTTGGGGCCTATTTATGAAATGTCTGTCCGACATGATCCGATCAGCGGATCATTTCCGACAGACATCGCTGAATGCGGAGAGCAATACGCTCTCCGCATTCAGCATTGCACCGGCAACTCTTGTGAACTGCTGGTGAAACGCCGCCCCCCTGCAGCTTCGCAGGGGGTGTCAATCAACCCGATCGTATTCAATCGGGTTGATTTCACAAGATCTCTGTCCGCCTCCTAAGAGCAGGTGGACAGGTTATGATGCAGTGGTCTTTAGACCGCTGCTTCATAACTGGTGTTTCTGGCGGAGCTTGATAAATGGGCCCCTTTGTATCTGTTTCCTTCTACATATTCAACTAGATTACAAATGTTTTTTTTGCGTAATAGAAAACACTGCTAGCATTTATGCTTTTTGCACTATTCTGGTATTACAAGTTCCAAAAAAACTTACATTTTCGCGTGCGCACGCATGTATCCGCTAGAGAGATAAATAGGAATAAATTGTTGAAAAAAACAAACAAACACCCATCGCTCATACAACATACAACATAGCAAAAACAAATGGGAAATATTTACAGTAAATACATAGTTTAAATCTTTATTAAATATGAATATTGCATAAATATGTTTTATCATGTTTTCATATACTTGATGCCAAAGTGCTCTAATGCACTTATATATTTGTTTATTCATACATATTTATGTTTTATGTATATATATATATATGACTGTAAATACATTTGAAAACAAGGATGTGGAGCCACTGGTGAAAAATAAAAAGTCTTTAATTATTCCACAGAACGTAAAAAAGTAGGAAGCATCCCACAACAAAGCAAATGGCGGAGTACCAATGCTGACATGTTTCAGCCCTCAGGCCGTAATCATAGCATACGGTACTGGTGGAATGGTGTAGCTTAAAACAGGTAAAGTGTTACCTAATTGGACAAACTGAATTAAAACAAATACACCCTTATGCTTAACATTAACATTAACTCTAAACATGCCTGAATGAAGTGCTAGAACGATGCACCATAATAACAGTATCATATAAAGACACAATAAGAGATCACATATGTAAATATATAGGACGGCACAGTATATGAAAAATGATATTATATGCATATTATAAAACATAATATAGATACAGTTTGAGAATGAATAACGGCAACAAAGGAGACAGAGTTAATTCTAAATTTAGCAATGTAATACAAACTGAAAGAGTAACTGAAAAAGTAGCAAAAATGAGTAGCAAAAATGATAGTACCTGTTATAAAGGTTTATCCAGAGCTAAGGTATTTTGCTTTGTCTAAACCAATGCATACAAATCCATAGTGATTCTAAATATTATAGTTAGATAGATAGATGCATGGAGACATATATATGGCATATTACGTTATATATTCTAATATAGCCCTAGAAGTATATCACAAGCAGTCCACCAAGTTGGTTTATACAAATATATATATATATATATATATATATATATATATATATATATATATATATATATATATATATATATATATATATATATATATATATATATATATATATATATATAGGTATGGATGAATGTGTAGATATAGAAATAGAAGGTCTGGGAAATACCAATAAATAATGCTAGATCATTGTATACATATATATATATATATATATATATATATATATATATATTGAAAACCCAGAATAGGATGTATGGAAGGAAATGACCTGCACAAAAAGATGCCATGTCATTCCCAGAAGTTGATTATATCATATCTGGAGTTTAAGCCTTGGGGTGTCCTGGTTTTCAAATGGAAAATCCAGGACACATCACGCTTACCCAGGAGACTATCAATATCCCCTCCTCTTTTGGTTACTGCTACATTTTCAATAGCAATCCACCTGAAGGTGTCCATTTTGCTATTGTGAAGAGTGGCAAAATGCTGTACCAATGGTGTGGTAGATTTCCTCCTATCAATGGTGGACATGTGTTCCCTTATGCCTGTATTGATGTCCCTAGAGGTGAGACCCACATATTGAATATTGCACTTGATACACGTGATAAGATATATCACATGTGTGTGGGTGCAATTCAAACATGCCTTAATGTCGTAGACTCTGACTGTAATGGCCGATGTAAATGTGTTCGAGATCTGGACATATTCGCACGGTTTGCATTTTCGATGCCCACATCTGAACATGCCTGTATGAGACAGCCAAGAGCTGGTTGAGCTATTGGCTTATTTTAATTGAGTTGGAGAAAGACTAGTGCCAAGTGTGCGAAATTTCTTATATGTGCATCTAATGCCTTGTTGAACAGTATCTTTAAGCTGATCATCGGCTGCTAGTAGTGAGAAATGTTTCTTCACAATGCCGCAGATTTTAGAAAATTGGGCACTATATGTGGTCACAAAGTGTACACCTTTAAAGGTCTGTTTGTCATTTGAGACTGTTTTCTCCTCTAGGAGCTTATCCCTAGATATCTTATGAACTTTCATCCTTGCTTCTTTAATATGGCTGTTATTGTACCTACGTTCTTTTAATCTCTGTTCTAGATCATTAGCTTCCCTCAGATAGTCGGATTCCCTGCTGCAATTCCTCTTCAAATGAGAGAATTGGCCCTTGGCCACAGCGTAAGAAATGTTTTTGGGATGACAACTATCTGCATGAAGCAATGTATTGCCTGAGATGGGTTTACGGAAGACCTTAGTGTGTATTTTGCCATCCTGATTGCCCATAAGACATAAGTCAAGGAAGTTAATGGTGTTGGAATTGTATTCAAACGTGAATTTCAGGCCCTTATCGTTGGTATTAAGCCATTCCACAAATTCGGCAACCAAATCAGCAGGACCTGACCATATGGGTAACAGATCATGAATAAAACGTTGGAAAAATCGTATATACAGTCTGTAGGGATTAGTATCTGCAAAGATGTGGTAGAGATCCCACCATCCAAGGTATAGATTTGCATAAGATGGGGAATGACATGGCATCTTTTTGTGCAGGTCATTTCCTTCCATACATCCTATTCTGGGTTTTCAATATCTATATATGTATACAATGATCTAGCATTATTTATTGGTATTTCAAAGACCTTCTATTTCTATATCTACACATTCATCCATACCTATATATATATATATATATATATATATATATATATATATATGTATAAACCAACTTGGTGGACTGCTTGTGTTATATTATGTACTTTGCCCGGTCCCTTACAAATGCATATATATATATATATATACTTCTAGAGCTATATTAGAATATAACTTAATATGCCATATATATGTCTCCATGCATCTATCTATCTAACTATAATATTTAGAATCACTATGGATTTGTATGCTTTGGTTTAGACATACCTTAGCTCTGGATAAACCTTTATAACAGGCACTATCATTTTTGCTACTCATTTTTGCTACTTTTTCAGTTACTCTTTCTGTTTGTATTACATTGCTAAATTTAGAATTAACTCTGTCTCCTTTGTTGCCGTTATTCATTCTCAAACTGTATCTATATTATGTTTTATAATATGCATATAATATAATTTTTCATATACTGTGCCGTCCTATATATTTACAAATGTGATCTCTTATTGTGTCTTTATATGATACTGTTATTATGGTGCATCGTTCTAGCACTTCATTCAGGCATGTTTAGAGTTAATGTTAATGTTAAGCATAAGGGCGTATTTGTTTTAATTCAGTTTGTCCAATCAGGTAACACTTTACCTGTTTTAAGCTACACCTTTCTACCAGTACCGTATGCTATGATTACGGCCTGAGGGCTGAAACACTTCAGCATTGATACTCCGCCATTTGCTTTGTTGTGGGATGCTTCCTACTTTTTATGTTCTGTGGAATAATAAAATACTTTTTATTTTTCACCAGTGGCTCCACATCCTTGTTTTCCTTTATCACACCAGTTATTTGGAGCCTACTGGTTACTTTGCTGAGTCCGGTCTCTGCAGTTACCAGGGGGTACACTATTCCCTCCCCCCGTGACGCATCACACGTACGTCATAGACGTGCATCTTCTGGACTGGCTTGGAGTGTGGAGGAGCTCACGCCGACGAACAGCTGATGCAGCCTACCGAGCAATTTCTCGGTCCGTATGGTATACTGTTTACGTCTGGCTTTGAAAAGAGTGCTCCCATCCACCTGGAACTAAATTGCAGATCCTAGCCTGCTAGATTCTTCAATCAAGGTACTTCTCTCTTTTTTCCATTACCTGGTACTTGTTTAAACAGCATTTGATTGCCTTAGGAGGAGGAAGATAGGGGGGAGACAGAAACGTGCCTATAAATCCTGGTATTATTTACTGAAAATACAATATAAATTTTAGCTTCATTAAGCATTTTTGCAGGTTGCACTTTCATTTTGTTTCTTGTAAATACATTTACACACATATAAATACATTAATTTTTATATACACATAATAAATATATACAGTATATATATATATATATATATATATATATACAGTAAAGCAGTTATGGATCCCACGGACGGACTCCGTGTTGCAGCAAGGACCCAAATGAAGCATGCACACAGGTTTTTTCAAAAACACTCCGGTTTATTGGCAAAGTTGTTTACCAAACGTTTCGGCTCACACACGAGCCTTTGTCAATGGTGTACAAAACCAAATGTGAAAACTTAAACACAAACTCACCTTAAATACCCACCCAGCCCAAGTGATAGACCAATCAGAGAGTGTAACCGCGGCACACCCACTCACACAGACCTAAACAGCTTTTTGCTGGGCTCAATGTGGGCGTCACGTGACGTCATCACGTTACCGCCGTCCTGTGTGTAACCAAGGAAACATGCGTAACCATGGAGACAAAGCATACACAAATGTACTGTGCGGGTGCGCTGGCGGGTAAGACTCTGATGGGAAACAATATATCAATTAATCAAACAGTGATCTAAATACCCCTGTATACAAATACAATATTGGAATAGGTATCTATCTATATGCAACATTGAGACAAACCTAATATGTAGCTTATAAGGTAAATAGCGCTACCGAAACCCAAAGTATAAAAAACTAATAACACAGCCCTCTATACTCATGGTATCAAGGCATGTGGGGAGGTAGCAGGTGAGGGCAAGAAAAAAATCTAAAGCCCCCTATATATTCAAGCAGGTATACATTGCATCATGCCAGAGGAGTAGGTAGAAATTAAGTCCTGGATGACTCCCAATAATTCACATCTCATTTGTGTTTATACCAACAGCCAAAGTCTATGTTGACATTCAGGCCTCGAGGGGCAACTGTGTCCAATGTGAAGATCCAACGGGATTCCATTCTTAGTAGTGCCAGTCCTCTGTCACCACCACGTCTGTTGTGGGGCACATGATCAATCAGCATCACTCGCAACGAGGAAACAGAGTGTCCTGCAGTTGCAAAATGTCGCGCAACCGGTTGTTCTGATCGTCCTTTTTCTATTGCTTGACGAATTGCTGTTTTATGGTTAGCCAAACGTTCTTTGAACGCTGTCACTGTTTTGCCTATGTAGAATTTGGAACATGGGCAAATAATGGCATACACCACATATTCCGATGTACAGGATAATCTATGTCTTATTTTGTATCTTTTGTTGTTATGGGGGTGTTGAAAAGATGTCCCAGCAATGAGATTATTGCAAGTGACACAATTGCCACATTTGTAACATCCTGGTTTCCCTCTTGTGAGCCATGTCTGTTTTTCGTAGCAGTGTGTGGGATCACTGAGTACTAGTAGATCCCTGAGGTTACTTGCTCGCTTGTATACCACCCGGGGTACCGGAGCATCCACAAAAGGTAGACTAGTGTCCTTGGAGAGCATCATCCAATTCTTCCTTATCACATTCTGAAGCATCCCTGATCCCGGAGTGTAAGTGGTTACAAAGTTCATTCGTTTAGGTTGTTCCGTTACTGTCCGTTTCGGGATAGTGTCATTCTGGGTGAGTTTTGTTGCTTCACTCTTTTGTTGATCTATTAGCATAGGTGGATATCCTCTGCTCAGAAATTTTTGTGACATTTCTTCAAGTTGTCTCTCTTTTCGGGAGTCATCCGTGTTGTTCCGGACGACCCGCAGGAGTTGTGAGGAGCTAACACCATCTCTCTGAAATCTAGGGTGGAAACTCTGGTAATGAAGTATAGAATTCTTATCGGTGGGTTTATTGAACAAGGTGGTGTGCAATTTATCACCATTAGGTGTTATTACCCTGAAAATTTCCAGGTCAAGAAAATGAATCTGATTGTTATTATGTTCCATTTTAAATTTAATCGTGGAGTTAAGGGTGTTCAATCCTTCAACCCACTCATTAAGTTTTTCAGGGGTATCACCCCAAATCAAGAAGACATCGTCAATGTATCTGCGATACATTTTGATGGGGTTCTGCCTGGAGAAGATATTGTATTTTTCATACATCGCCATATAAATATTAGCATACGATGGGGCCATATTTGACCCCATCGCAGTGCCCATAACTTGTAAGAAGTACTCGTTTTCAAATCGAAAATAGTTTTTCTCCAGGCAGAACTCCATCAGATGCAGCAGAAATTCCACTGGTGGACCAGTATATAGTGGGTTGTCAATCAGAATTTGTCGTACCATGTTGATACCATGCCCGTGGGGTATCACCGTGTATAAACTTACTACGTCCATAGTAACTAAAGTGTCAGTACGGGCCAGACTATCAAAATCTTTCAGTAGTTTAATAAGTTCAGAGGAATCTCTGAGATGGGACTGAGTGTTTTGAACCACTGGTTGTAAGTAGAAATCAATTAATTCTGCTAAGGGCTGCATCAATGATCCCCTGGCAGACACAATAGGTCTGCCAGGGGGATCTTCGAGGGACTTATGGATTTTGGGCAGTAGATATAGTATTGGGCAGATTGGATGATCAACTGAAAGAAAGCCCAACACATCATCATCAATTACGCCAGCTTGGTAAGCCAAGCCCAAGAATTCATCAATTTCTCTTTTAAAAATTTTGGTGAGATTAGATTGTAGTTTGCGGTAGGTATTATGGTCACGGAGTTGTTTAAAAGCCTCACCTCTATACTGTACATAGTCAAGTATCACTGTGGCCCCACCCTTGACTGCTGGCCTTATGACTATGTCTTTGTCAGTGGACAGAGACTTAATTGCCCGTCTTTCAGCACTTGTAATGTTGTCTCTTGGCAGAGGCATTTCTTTGTGTAGTTCAGTAAGGGTGGTTGTGCAGATATGATGGAATGTTTTTATCGACGAATGTGTGTTAGTCGGTTCAAAGGTGCTACTTGCTTTAAATTGTTTAGGGGTCTGATTCTCCTTGTCTTTAAAGAAGTCTTTAAGCCTCAACTGCCGTTGGAATCTACCCATGTCTACCATCAAATCAAAAAGGTCACAGTGGGGAGTAGGTACAAAGGACAATCCTCTATTAAGGATTCTTATTTCGTCACCCGTAAGAGGTCGTTTACTCAAATTATAAATTATTGTGTCTTTTTCTGTCGTGGCTGTTTTTTTCGTTTTGCCCCGCCCCCTCCTGATGCTGCCACCTCGGGGCCTACGGCTAAAGGGGGTTTCTGTGCAGATCTTGTGAGTACCCCACTTGCAGTGCTGTTAGTAGTGTTCTGAGTTTCACCTTCTGAGGAGTCTCCCCCACTACTGTCTACTGTGGTGAGATTAATTCGTCTGTTTTTGTTAAAAGGTGTTCTCCTGCGTCCACCCCAAGTAGAGTCCTTCCCAAATAACCAGCTGTATACTTTTTTCTCTCTATAATCGTTCTCAACCGTAACAAATTTTTTGTTCTTAAATGTTAGTAAGTCCTGTTTGTATTTCTCTACTTGTGTTCTTAATTTAGTGATCCAGTCTGTAGAACTGTCAGATGTGAGTACAGTTAATAAGGTGTCTTTAACAGTGTCAATTTCTTTTTTAATATTAGCTTTGAGTCTAGTTACCTCCTCAATAACTAATAACATCAGATCATGTGAACATTTACTTAAAATCCCACACCACCTTCTGCAAAACTCTATGTTGTTCCTGCCTAGGGTGGGGATATTCTTTACTCGAAATCCCCTGGGAATAAATTTCAATTTATGATACTTAGATAAGTAAACAGCATGAAGGTGAAAGTCTACCTCTTTCTTTTCAAGATGTAGTAGTTTGTGATAAATATTGTTTGGTGTCTCACCAACTACTGCAGGTCTGCCTCACAACGGATGCGAGCCGCATCTGCCTCCGTAAAGGCAAAGTCCTCTATATTGCTATAAGGATCCTCAATGTTGGGCACTTCTTGAGTAGTAGGTGGTGTTTCCATACCCGTCTCAGTCACAATCGATGCAATGTATCAAAAGGTTGTCTTGTTGCAAAATAGCAAAGTCGGTTTTGAAAAGTATCCACAGTCACTATAGGTTATTTCAAGAGGGGGAGATACCCCACAGTATTAGAACGGGTGCACGTATCAAAAGAATGTATACAAAGTTGCAGGGGTGAACGGCACTCACGAGTATGTCAGCTACCTGGTGCTCTCACTAGGGAGAAACAAACAGTAAAGCAGTATATATATATATACAAAGTAGTAATGTGTCAACCAATCAAGGCTGACCATATGCAAAAAAAGCTGCAATGAAAGGAATATAGCAATGAAAACATGTTTTCATTGCTATATTTCTTTCATTGGAGCTTTTTTTTGCACACGGTCAGCCTTGATTGGTTGAGACCAGGGGGAGGGTGTTATAGGCCTCAGGGCTGGCCCTAGCCATTGCAGGGCCCAAGACAGGATGACAAAATGGGGCCCCCTTTCTCTCCGCCCCCAACCCCACCTAATCTCCTCCTCAACCCTGCCCAATCTCCGTCCCCAACCTCGCCCAATCTCCATCCCCAACCCCGCCCCACATCTTTTATAATTGAAAAAAATAATAATTTAAGGTAATGCACAACATTTTATATATAAAAAAAACCATAAATCCACTAATGTGGAGCACTATAACATTGTATATATTGCAATATACCATTTGTACTATTGGAACAACAGTTGAGTTAAACTGGGCCTTATTTTTATGTGTTTTCTTATGATAACAAGAACATTAGAGATGCCAGGGCCGGCCCTAGCAAGTGCAGGTCCCTAGGCAGATTGACAGCCCAGGGTCTCTACCCAGAACAAAAAATACTTAAAAAAATGGGGCAATGCACTGTACCACACAAACACACAGATCTAATACACAGAGAGATATTTATATACACATACATCCACACACTCAGACACATACACAGGAACACAGGTGTACACAGCCCACACACACACCCCCCACACACACACAGCCCACACACACACAGCACACACACACATCCCACACACACACAGCCCACACACACACACACACACACACCCCACACACACAGCCCACACACACACAATAAATAAAATAAATGGTGCCCCCAGAAATAAAATGAAGCCCCCAGCCCCCCCCCCCCCGCAATAAAATGAAGCCCCCAGCCCCCTGCAATAAAATGATGCCACAGCCCCACTGCAATAAAATGATGCCCCAGCCACACTGCAAAAAAATGATGCCCCAGCACAAAAATGATGCCCCAGCAATAAAATGATGATGCCTCATCTCCCCTGCAATAAAATCATACCCCCTGCAATAAAATGATGCCCCCAACAAAAGTATGATGCCCCCAGCAATAAATGATTCCCCCAGCCCCACTGCAATGATGCCCCCAGCAATAAAATTAAACCCCCAGCCCCCCTGCAATAAAATGAAGCCCAGTCCCCCTGCAATAAAATGATGCCTCCTGCAATAAAATTATGCCCCCTGCAATAAAAATATCCCCCAGCCCCCCTGCAAAAAAATTATGCCACCAGCAATAAAATGATGCCCCATCTCCCCTGCAATAAAATGATGCCCCCAACAAAAATATGATGTCCTCAGCCCCCCAGCAATAAAGGTAATCCCCCCTGCAATAAAATGATGCCCCAGCCCCCTGCAATAAAATTAAGTCCCCCTGCAATAAAACGAAGCACAGTCCCCCTGCAATAAAATTATGCCCCAGCCCCCTGCAAAAAATTATGCCCCCCTGCACAAAAATTATGCCCCTGCAATAAAATGATGCCCAGTCCCCCTGCAATAAAATGATGCCCCGTCCCCACTGCAATAAATGATTCCTCCAGCAGTAAAATGAAGCCCCCCTGCAATAAAATGATGCCCCCTGCAATAAAATGATGCCCCCAGCCCCCCTGCAAAAAGATTATGCCCCAGCAATAAAATTATGCCCCAGCTCCCCTGCAATAAAATGATGCCCCCAGCCCCTGCAATAAAATGATGCCCCCAACAAAAATATGATGCCCCAAGCACCCCTGCAATAAATGATGCACCCAGCAATAAAATGATGCCCCAGCCCCACTGCAATAAATGATGCCCCGGCAATAAAATGAAGCCCCCTGCAATAAAATGATGCCCCTGCAATAAAATGATGCCCCCAGCCCCCTGCAATAAATGATTCCCCCAGCCCCACTGCAATGATGCCCCCAAGAATAAAATTATGCCCAGTCTCCCTGCAATAAAATGATGTTCCATCCCCACTGCAATAAATGATGCCCCCAGCAATAAAATGAAGCTCACAGCAATAAAATGAAGCCCCCTGCAATAAAATAATGCCCAGTCCCCCTGCAATAAAATGATGCCCCTGCAATAAAATTATGCCCCCAGCCCCCCTGCAAAAATGATGCCCTAGCAATAAAATGATGCCCCCAGCCCCTGCAATAAAATGATGCCCCCAACAAAAATATGATGCCCCCAGCACCCCTGCAATAAATTATGCACCCAGCAATAAAATTAAGTCCCCAGCCCCACTGCAATAAAATGATGCCCCCAGCAATAAAATGAAGCCCCATTCCAATAAAATGATGCCCAGTCCCCCTGCAATAAAATGATGCCCCCAGCCCCCTGCAATAAATGATTCCTCTAGCCCCAGTGCAATGATGCCCCCAGCAATAAAATGATGCCCAGTCCCCCTGCAATAAAATGATGTCCCATCCCCACTGCAATAAAATGATGCCACATCCCCACTGCATTAAATGAAGCCCCCAGCAATAAAATGAAGCCCCCAGCAATAAAATAATGCCCAGTCCCCCTGCAATAAAATGATACCCCCTGCAATAAAATGATGCCCCAGCAATAAAATTATGCCCCAGCTCCCCTGCAATAAAATGATGCCCCCAACAAAAATATAATGCCCCCAGCACCCCTGCAATAAATGATGCACCCAGCAATAAAATGAAGCCCCCAGCCCCCCTGCAATAAAATGATGCCCCAGACCAACTGCAATAAAATGATGCCCCCAGCAATAAAATGAAGTCCCCAGCAATAAAATGAAGCCCCCAGCAATAAAATAATGCCCAGTCCCCCTGCAATAAAATTAACCCCCCCTGCAATAAAATGATGCCCCAGCCCCCCTTCCATTGCCCCCATCAATAAAATAAAGCCCCCTGCAATAAAATTATGCCCCCAGCAAGGCTGACTCCCCATCTCCCCACACAAAAAGAACTCACTCAAGTAGTCAAGAAGACGTCTCACTCACTATCGGCGTTCCTCACCCACCCCCACAGGCTAACTGAGTGGCACTGCCACTGACATTAGTGTCAATCCCTGTGTCTGTCTCTGGCCTGGGCCAAAGCAGGGCTCCTCACCTGGCTTCACGCATCTACGATGGTCTGCTGCCTGTGCCTGCTGCGAACTGAAGTCGGACAGACTCGTGACAGGCAGCAGCTATGCTCCGCCTCTGGTGCCGTGATCTGCCTCCTCCCCTCAGTGACAGCACCGAATGATTGGAGAATAAAAGTTTATATCCTCCAATCATTCAGATGCTGTCACCAGGCTGTGCTGTGTCTCGTGGCCTCCCTCCCCTGCCTGAAACAATGCGCCAAAAAAAGGCGCCAAAAAAAAATATGTTAAAAAAATATGAAAAAATATTAAAATTTTAAAAAATATATTTTTTTTTAATTACCTTTGCAGGCTTGCGGCGGCCCCCCCCCCCCCCTTGCCCAAAGGCTGGCCCTGATAGGCCTTTAAATGTTTGGCTTTTCCACATATTGTTTGTCAGAGGACAGTATTTGGTCCCGAAACATCACTAAATAAATATCTTTTTGTCAATGATGTAGCGAGTGCTTAATTCTACAATTTTTATGTATATATATATATATATATATATATATATATATATATATATATATATATATATATATATATATATATATATATATATATATATATGTGTGCCTCCATATTAAAACATTTTGCCTGCCTTTTTTTTTCTAACACCCGAAATCTCCAATCTTTGAGCCCTTATAACTTTTTTTGTGCAACATTTTTTTAAATTATTTCATTAGATAGTGTTAATATGAGTGTAAATGTACTTTGTAATGTCTTTTTAAGGTGTTTTGTGCAACTTTTTAGTTTCGGAACCCAGTTAATCACAGCTCTGAGATTGCAGAATGGATTGAAGAGTAAAAGGTGATTGCTCTATAGCAATTGCGATTTCGCCCCACTTGTAATATCAGCGGAATGAAAACTGCTTTGAGGAAACGATATCGCTAGCACAAAACCGTTTGGGTCTCACTTGTGATCTAGCCCTTTATATTTAAACAAATACAGTTTTCTTTCTATGGGGTCTAATCCACGCTAAAAAGATAAAAGATCTCAGAAAAAACCCAGGTCTTTTTAGTTAATGGAATGGAGGCTTCATATATGGTATTTCCATCCAGATTCTCTTTCTAGAAAGACGTCTGTCATTCATATTCCATCTCATCCAATGTTTTTTTTTATTTTACACATGGTGTTTTATTTCAATTAGCTAAGATCTAATACACAATTATTTGTCTGGATAAAATGTTTCAATGTTTAAGATATGCTACATTATGTTATCGTGTGGTCCTTAAGCTTTCTGGTTGTTTTTCTTGACCCTAACAAAAAACTCTTTTGTCCATGCATCTGATCACCCTGTTAATGACATATATTTTTGTTTGTCACAGGTAATTTGGATTTATATTCTTTCATGGCATCCTGAAATGCTGTGCCTTCATTATTATCACTAATTTCTGTCTTTTAATATCCATATTAATATCCCTGGGTCCAACAATGCATGCTGTCTCCAGTCTTCATGCCCTCACAAAGAACATCAGATGGCAGAGCACACACAATTTATATCTGCAAAATTACCAGTATTGATCCTGCTACTGTAAACTTCAGCCTTTTTCCTTCATAATCCGGGCATTTATAGCAGTTGTAACAATTTGTCACTAAGGTTTATCAAGCATCTACTCTGGACCACTTAATCGCAATAATGTGAAGATATTTTGAAAATTCAGTTACAATTCTAGTGTGTTTCAACTATTGATAGGTTATTATCTAAGGTAACTGCCAGAGTCAATTACAGAAGTCTACATTCTGGGCTTTTTTAGCAGGTAACCAGTAGAATTATTCAACATCAACAGCAGATCTGTTTATTTGCTGATCCAGTTATAAACACTTTCTCAAGGGAATCAAATCAAAATGTTTCAGGGTGAGGTTGGCAGAGAGGGCCACAAAGCATATAAAAGTAATGTGTTAGAATTGTTACTGCGTTGTTTGATAGGAGACAATGGGGCATATTTATCAAGCTCTGAATGGAGCTTGATGCCCCGTGTTTCTGGCGAGCCTGCAGGCTCGCCAGAAACAGCAGTTATAAAGCAGAGGTCACAAAGACCGCTGCTCCATAACCTGTCCGCCTGCTCTGAGCAGGCTGACAGACATCGCCAGAAATCAACCCGATCGAGTACGATCGGGTTGATTGACACCCCCCTGCTGGCGGCCCATTGGCTGCGAGCCTGCAGGGGGCGGCGTTGCACCAGCAGCTCTTGTGAGCTGCTGGTGCAATGCTGAATACGGCGAGCATATTGCTCGCCGTATTCAGCGAGGTCTGTCGGACCTGATCCGCACTGTCGGATCAGGTCCGACAGACCTTGATAAATAGAGGCCTGTGTATTTCCAGTGTGGCATTCAAAGCAGTGCCCTGATTTATTTGAAACATTTCAAATTTCACTAATTAACTTTCAATATTTCAACAGTATAATTCCTCAAATCATTGTATTTTCTGGTATTTATGGTCCTAAGAACGCTGAAAACGTTTGGATGGGTAGAGTGTGTGTGTGATATATATATAGATTTTAATTATCATAAATATAAACACATGAAATTTGCAACAACAGGACTCACTTGTAGGAAATATTACATTTTAAACTTACACCTCTGCATGCATGTGAACCCCCATATCCAGAAGCTCTGTGTTTAACAAAAGTTTTTTTTTGTTTGTGGGGGGGTATTTTTTGTGGCAACCATTCTTTGATAACCTTTTAATTTAAAGGGACAGTCAACACCTTAGTGATCTTAAAGTCTTACTTTAGATTAAGATGCAAATATTCCCCTGCACCCCTTTCTATATCATGCAGCAGTAACAGTAAAATAAAGTTATTTTAAAATGAATATTGTTTCTGGTCACTTTGAAATGGCTGCCAAGCTCCTCCCACTGATGACATCACAATCTGGGCTGCATGTATGCACTCTGCTGAATAGTATTGACAGTCTGTTGAATCCAATTAGTGAGTCTTTTGTAACTAGTGAAGCCTTTAATGCAGCCCACATCCTGATGTCATCAGTGGGCAGAGCTTAGAAGCCATTTCAAAGTGACCAGAAACAATATTCATTTTAAAATAACTTTTTACTGTTACTGCTGCAGGATATAGAAAGGGGCACAAGAGGCTATTTGCAGCTTAATCTAAGTTAAGACTTTAAGATGACTAAGGTGTAGACTGTCCCTTTAACAAAAACCCATTCAAGAGGTAAAGAAATGTAAAGCATGTCATTTGAAAATGATAGACTTGGATGATTTGCGTTAGAATGAGTCAAATTGAAACTGTCCAATCAACATTTTAATTTAACACAACAACCTATTTTTTTTTTAGGCGAGTATTGTGCACTAAAACCCAGCAGCAGAGTTCCGCTGTGATTAATGGAGTGATAGATAGATAGATAGATAGATAGATAGATAGATAGATAGATAGATAGATAGATAGATAGATACATAGATAGATAATTTCCCAACATATAGCATTTGAAAAGCATGTTTGTATTGGAATTATGATTGACTACAGGTATTATAGCTGATTTACTCACTTGTAGTCCGTTTAGGTTCAGTGACTTCCTGAGATAAATGTTTATGGGAGACTTGAGGCCTAAAACGAATTATGCCAAAGCCACTGCCATGGGTCAGCAAGTTGCTTCATGTTTTTGATGAATAGGACAAGTGATTATATTGGTTATGTCACTCATGTTGAGTTGAGTGTACACTTTCAAAAAATAAAAAACTCACTGTGAACCACAGCCTGCAGAATAGGTAAAAAAAAAACATCTGTCTGATTCTGCTTCTATTTTATGATTGTATTTGTCTTGGCTGTTTGTGAGACATGCTGAAATAAAAAAAATAAAAAAAAATGTGGTTTTTTTATACATTGGCCTGGGTTCCATCACTTAAATGTTTTGTTATAAAATGTTATATATCTGTTTGAGTATTTCACAAATAATACATTCCATTTTGCAATGATTCATTCCTTTTTGCTCTGTAATGAGATCCTATTTGTGCATCTACTAAAACCATAGATCAAAGTGTTATGTATGCTGGGTCATTAGGGTGTGGGATTTCTTTTTTAGTGCTAAATATAACAATATTGAGCATTGAGGTCATGAAAGAGAATTTTGAAAATTCATGATTCTGATATCCTGCCTCACTCATCTATGTTAAAACATTTTAAGAAAGGGCAGTTTTGTCATGGGTCACTACTAGGAGCTTGGCAGGTGCTCTTTGTCAGGTAATACTGGTAAAGGACTTGGGGCCCGATTCTCAAAAGGTTGACGTCATGACGAGAAACCATCAGCTCATTTTACTGAGCGTTGTATTATAAAGTGTCTCTACATCACATAAAGGATATTAATGCTTAATGGGATACACAGTTCCCAAGGTAAAAATTACCTTTAAAACTTTCCCTGAGGGACCTCGTTATTTAAGACCAGCTAAACACACTAGGGCCGCTGCCAATCAAAATCCAGAGTTGTCAAATCAGATAGTGGTACACACTTGGATTAGCTTCTGCAGATCACACTGTAGGTTAGCAGCCTCATACTATAAATGGAAGGTCAATGATAAATGTATGTTAGTTCCCTCCAGGCTCCAGCGTTATAAGAAAGTTCATATTTTGTCAAGTCAAATCCTGGGAATACTAACACTTTATAAAGGTATTTTGTTTTTTTTGGATCTATAAAAAAAATCCCTTATAAAAAAAATCCCTTTCATAGATTATAGGGTCATGGCTAATATGTTAAAATTCTTATTTTCTTTCAATAATCTACTTGTTTCTAAGAAGTCTCGTTGGTGTGGCGAGGCACTTAAAAAATTTAACAGAGACTCCAACATTACAATGCAAGATCTAAGAAAAACACCAAAGATTGTGTATGATTTCTCTTTATGCAGGCAAGGTTTTTAATATCAGGTCCTAAACTTAACACAAGTATTTTTGTTTTTATACAATCAAAAAGATATGATGATAAGTAAAACTTTTGTAATTTGGATTAACTAATTTGAACAGTGGTGCTTCTAATCGAAATCAATGGCAATGAAGATGAAGCCAAAAATTAAGCATACCAAACTATAATGGACCAGTTTTTTAATTTTTTATTTATTGAGGACAGAAAAATAAAATATACAACATATATAAAATAAGCAGTATGCAAGATATTCACTTCATATCTTAAAAGGATTGATGACTTTGAACTTTAGTCCTCATTTTTTTTTCTTCCCCTTGTTTTGATATATTGGGTCACTCTTAGACCCATTAAGTGATCTTGTCATAGTCCAGAGGTTATTATAATGTTGAAATGAAAAACTTTAAATGAAAGGCGAAAATAAAAGAAATCAGCATCTAACAGCCGATTATTTCTAATGAATTCTGGACAGGGTGATATGTAGATGCTGATGCCAGAGCTAAACATGTTAAACATATATAAAGTCTCGACACACTCTGATAACCCGGGAACAATTGTAATATAATCTTGTTGGTGTGAGTAAGGTGTTTAAAGACCGCCCACAAAGCGGTTCAGAAAGAGTATATATAACTATTTTAAAAAGGCAAACTACACTTTCACATTCAAACTAACTAGTAAGCTCAGTTTAGGAATGTGTGTATGGGTAGGTTGCTATGTTATTCAGTATTATGTATTAAAAGGTGTCAATCAATAGCATAGAATAGCAGACCGCCAGACAAGGCAATACTAAAGAGTCAACTCTATAACTGCAGTAAACAATTTGTGAAACCTAGGAACCTACGTCTGTATATATTTATATTAATGGTTCCCCTAGGGGCCCCCACTAACCCCCAAAAGAACCACCATAAGAAAGAATCAATGACGCATCAATAGTTGATCTAGGAACAGATCAAGGTGTGTTTCTAAGATCTATGTGAGTTCTTTATAATATTAAAAATGTGAATGCACCCGCCTATTCACTGTGTGTTTGAATCCGTGTTAATATACATGCGAAGACAATAAAAATGTAAGTAAACAAAATGTAAACTGACATTTCTGCTTCTGCAACTCAGCCTTCACACCTTATATACACAGGCAACAGCATTTTACAACAAAGAGAACTTCAACCGTTTGCCCAATATACAGCAAGACTATATTACATACATGTTAACACCTAACTAGATTATACTTTTCGATGCTTTTACTACCCAAGCATTGTGTGATTGGATCTGAGGCAATATACAAGTGTATACAGTAGAAATTTAAGTAAACAGGATGTAAACGATCATTTCTGTTTGTGCAATTCAACTTTTAAGCATTATATGCACAGGCAACAACATTTTACAAGAAAGAAAACCTCTACCATTTGCTCATAATACAACATAACTATATTGCCTAACTAGGATTCTAATGTATTCCAACTAATTTTCTTTTTATAGATGTTACTAGATAATCTCTATTTCTGTTCCCAGAATAATCCCATAATGGGTGCTTAGTCTTAGTTTCTGGATCATGTGCGGTTGTTATGAAATTGATGCATTTTCCTAATGGAATTATGCGGTTGATATCTTTTACTGCTGAAGTTGTTTTTGGCAGGCTTCGGTTCAACTTCAAGCTGCATGGTATGAAGAGATCTCCATCATGAGGCATATATTCTGAGGCAATTTCTACATGGTCGCCGAGAAGCAGAGAGTTTAAAAGTTCTGAGTCCATGGTTCCTCCGGGGCTCCCCACCAGACCCCAAGGTTTTCTCACTGACTCCAATTTATGTCTAGTCTGACTAGGCAGACGTATCTCCAGGCGAGCTCTACATGCTTCCCCCATATCATCGTCATGGCCTCTGCCACTGTGATCCGTGGCTTTCATCCCTTCGGGTGCCATCTTAATCTGGTGATAATGTTGCAGCGTCGGCTTTTAGAGTGTTCCGGTGGTTGTTGAGCATTGGTATGTGGTTATAAACCTGTCTCACTGATATTGGCAATGTTGTCGGAATACAGGCCAGCTGTGGTAACTCCCCTGCAATCTGTGTGCTGGGCTCAACAGCCCTCTCGAAATTTATGTGCAGGTCAGGTCCAGGAGTTGTGGATTGTTGCGATGTTTGCACTTCTACCCTAGCCATACGTGCTCTTTCCATAAGAAGTTGTAGTTCACATTCCGATAGTGCTCTCTCTATTAATGGTCGAAACAATGCTTCCAGCCTAATGAGCATTATATCCCACTTGTTGAGAGAGTTCTCAGCCCACATGATGGCTTAAATCTGTGTCCTTATTTGTTTTGGCTGAACTGCTAAGAAATGTGTTTTTAGTAATAGCAAAGGTTAATGCCGTAGTCCATCTAGTGTGTCGAGATGTAGCAGAGATGCAATCAGCTCTGGCCAGGCAGGGGGGAGGCGCCGCCTGTAAGTTTGCTGCCACTTCAGGCCTCAGGTGTCCTTTACCGTCCCTGGGGTCATTAATACAACAATTTTTGTAAAGATTGTGTTGTAGAGGCTGTAGAATCACGAAACCAGTCGTGTTAGCACTCAAAGTTGTAGATATAGAGCAATAAACGGCAGATTATAAACTCCTCACCCAGAGCTCTAGAAAGGTGAGACTCAATGGACCAGTTTTTAAATTCTCAAAATAAATTACAAAACAACAAGGGCACTGAAAACATTTTGACAATTATGGGCCAGATTACAAGTGGAGCGCTAACAGTTACATGCGAGGGATAAGGGGTTTATCGCGAGTATTTGCACTCATCGGGTTTACCGCTGGTAAATTGCAATTTACGCTAGAATGATTACCGCTTCCTCAGAGCTCTGGTTAACTGTATTGCAAAACATAAAAGTTACACAAAACACATCAAAAATACATTACAAAGCACAGTCATAATAACACTATCTAATAAAAATTATTTAAAAAAAAATATTGCACACAAAAGTTATGAGGGCTCAAAGGTATGAGGTCTCAGGTGTTAGAAATAAAAAGCAGACAAAGGGCTTTAACATAGAGATACATACATATACATGTCTAAAGTTGTATATGTATGTATGTAAATATATATATATATATATATATATATATATATATATATATATATATATATATATATATATATATATATAACACATAGAAAAATAAAAAGTAATACAACACATAGAAACACCCAGCACTCACCAGCTAGCTCACAGCTAAGATAAAATCACAACTGGAAAGGTTAGTCACCGCATCTGGCCAAATGGGAAAGCTCAGGCACCACGTCAAGGTCCTTTCCTTTGGGGTGCACAGGTGTCTGTAATCACCCATAGAAAATACAAAACATGGAAGGGAACTGCACTCCAAGACCGGATCAGGTACACATCCTGTGACTCAGTAACATCCAGCCCTGGGTGCTAAATAGCACTCCAAAAAAACATAATTTATGTAAGAACTTACCTGATAAATTCATTTCTTTCATATTAGCAAGAGTCCATGAGCTAGTGACGTATGGGATATACATTCCTACCAGGAGGGGCAAAGTTTCCCAAACCTTAAAATGCCTATAAATACACCCCTCACCACACCCACAATTCAGTTTAACGAATAGCCAAGAAGTGGGGTGATAAGAAAAAAGTGCGAAAGCATATAAAATAAGGAATTGGAATAATTGTGCTTTATACAAAAAAATCATAACCACCACAAAAAAGGGCGGGCCTCATGGACTCTTGCTAATATGAAAGAAATGAATTTATCAGGTAAGTTCTTACATAAATTATGTTTTCTTTCATGTAATTAGCAAGAGTCCATGAGCTAGTGACGTATGGGATAATGACTACCCAAGATGTGGATCTTTCCACGCAAGAGTCACTAGAGAGGGAGGGATAAAATAAAGACAGCCAATTCCTGCTGAAAATAATCCACACCCAGAATAAAGTTTAATGAAAAACATAAGCAGAAGATTCAAACTGAAACCACTGCCTGAAGTACTTTTCTACCAAAAACTGCTTCAGAAGAAGAAAACACATCAAAATGGTAGAATTTAGTAAAAGTATGCAAAGAGGACCAAGCCGCCGCCTTGCAAATCTGATCAACCGAAGCCTCATTCCCAAACGCCCAGGAAGTAGAAACTGACCTAGTAGAATGAGCTGTAATCCTTCGAGGCGGAATTTTACCCGACTCGACATAGGCATGATGAAATAAAGATTTCAACCAAGATGCCAAAGAAATGGCAGAAGCTTTCTGGCCTTTTCTAGAACCGGAAAAGATGACAAATAGACTAGAAGTCTTTCGGAAAGACTTAGTAGCTTCAACATAATATTACAAAGCTCTAACAGCATCCAAAGAATACAATGATTTCTCCTTAGAATTCATAGGATTAGGACATAATGAAGGAACCACAATTTCTCTACTAATGTTGTTGGAATTCACAACCTTAGGTAAAAAATTCAAAAGAAGTTCGCAGCACCGCCTTATCCTGATGCAAAATCAGAGAAGGAGACTCACAAGAAAGAGCAGATAATTCAGAGACTCTTCTGGCAGAAGAGATGGCCAAAAGAAACAAAACTTTCCAAGAAAGTAATATAACGACCAAAGAATGCATGGGTTCAAAAGGAGGAGCTTGAAGAGCCCCCAGAACCAAATTCAAACTCCAAGGAGGAGAAATTTACTTAATAACAGGTTTTATACGAACCAAAGCTTGTACAAAACAATGAATATCAGGAAGATTAGCAATCCTTCTGTGAAAAGAACAGAAAGAGCAGAGATTTGTCTTTTCAAGGAACTTGCGGACAAACCTTTATCTAAACCATCCTGAAGAAACTGTAAAATTCTCGGTAATCAAAAAGAGTGCCAAGAAAAAGGATTAGAAAGACACTAAGAAATATAAGTCTTCCAGACTCTATAATATATCTCTCTAGATACAGATTTACGAGCCTGTCTCATAGTATCAATCACAGAGTCAGAGAAACCTCTTTGACCAAGAATCAAGCATTCAAACTCCATACCTTAAAATTTAAGGATTTGAGATCCTGATGGAAAAAAGAACCTTGCGACAGAAAGTCTGGTCTTAACGGAAGAGTCCACAGCTGGCAAAAGGCCATCCGGACAAGATCCGCATACCAAAACCTGTGAGGCCATGCTGGAGCTACCAGCAGGACAAACGAGCATTCCTTTAGAATCTTGGAGAATACTCTTGGAAGAAGAACTAGAGGCGGAAAGATATAGGCAGGATGACACTTGTAAGGAAGTGATAATGCATCCACTGCCTCCGCCCGAGGATCCCGGGATCTGGACAGATACCAGGGAAGTTTCTTTTTTAGATGAGAAGCCATCAGATCTATTTCTGGGAGTTCCCACATTTGAACAATCTGAAGAAATACCTCTGGGTGAAGAGACCATTCGCCCGGATGCAACGTTTGGCGACTGAGATAATCCGCTTCCCAATTGTCTATACCTGGGATATGAACCGCAGAGATTAGACAGGAGCTGGATTCCGCCCAAACCAAAATTCGAGATACTTCTTTCATAGCCAGAGGACTGTGAGTCCCTCCTTGATGATTGATGTATGCCACAGTTGTGACATTGTCTATCTGAAAACAAATGAACAACTCTCTCTTCAGAAGAGGCCAAGACTGAAGAGCTCTGAAAATTGCACGGAGTTCCAAAATATTGATCGGTAATCTCACCTCCTGAGATTCCCAAACCCCTTGTGCCATCAGAGACCCCCACACAGCTCCCCAACCTGTAAGACTTGCATCTGTTGAGATTATAGTCCAGGTCGGAAGAACAAAGAAGCCCCCTGAACTAAACGATGGTGATCTGTCCACCATGTCAGAGAGTGTCGTATAATCGGTTTAAAGATATTAATTGAGATATCTTTGTGTAATCCCTGCACCATTGGTTCAGCATACAGAGCTGAAGAGGTCGCATGTGAAAACGAGCAAAGGAGATCGCATCCGATGCGGCAGTCCTAAGACCTAAAATTTCCATGCGCAAGGCTACCAAAGGGAATGATTGTGACTGAAGGTTTTGACAAGCTGATATCAATGTTAAACTTCTCTTGTCTGACAAGGACAGAGTCATAGACACTGAATCTATCTGGAAACCTAAAAAGGTTACCCTTGTCTGAGGAATCAATGAACTGATTGGTAAATTGATCCTCCAACCATGATCATGAAGAAACAACACAAGTCGATTCGTATGAGATTCTGCGAAAATGTGAAGACTGAGCAAGTACCAAGATATCGTCCAAATAAGGAAATACCAAAACCTTGTTCTCTGATTACAGACAGAAGGGCACCGAGAACCTTTGAAAAAAATTCTTGGAGCTGATGCTAGGCCAAACGGTAGAGCCACAAAACTGGTAATGCTTGTCTAAAAAGAGAATCTCAGAAACTAAAAGTGATCTGGATGAATCGGAATATGCAGATATGCATCCTGTAAATCTATTGTTGTAATACTCCTGACCAATATAAAATTGGTTTTGTTGCTCTTGTGTTTTAAGTCTCAGCAAAATGGTTATATTTACTAAGATCATAAACTGTGAGCTAATTAGTAACAAATACAGTAATGAATGACACTGGAAAAGAAACAACGTGTGTTTATTATAACACAGGTTTCCTATGAGCAGTGTTAGAATAGCAGTCTCAAGTTTCTGCTTAATGACTTGGTTAGAGGTATAATGTTCAGCAGGAATAATCACTTCAACAAGTTGTAACAGGTGTTTCAATAGTATCGCAAACAAACTTCACACACTCTCACTGGAATAAAATATTTACAAGTCCCACACATTCTTTCACATCCTTTTGGAAGCATATATGAATATAACTGGTTGTTCAGTCACAGGTTAGTACGAATAGTGCTTACGAGTTCTTAGAGGATTTATCGGCATATAATCTTACCACTTCAGTCTCTAAGTAAGCGATCACAGTACCTTTGTCTTGGGAGGAATATACCTGATGTGAGAAAAGATCCGGAGGTTTGTTTGTCCGACAGCGTGTGGAGGAGTGAGAAGCCGGTGAGAGTGTGACTTACTTCCGGTTGCGGTTAGGATGATCCGATACACAGCTGATGCTGGAAACTCACACAGAGCTAAATATTGCGGCTGAAAAAAAGGCTGAATAGCTGAATGTGATAAAGGTTTGATTTGAATAAACCTCAAGGTGTTAAACCTAGTAAAGGTTATAACAAGCTGAATAATTCAAAGGTTAAATAAACAGAGACCTGGTCTTAAGAACTATGAATATAAAGCTAAACTCTTAACAGAGCAGGCTTAAACAAAGTACATCAATTAACAGGCAGTTTGAATATGGCAATGTGAGGTTTAAATAGGGTTTGGCTGTTGGTAGGAGGGATCAGTCCTTAAAGGTATATTACATCTCCCCCCCGTTAAGGAATCACCCCCGGTGATTCAGGGTGAGGTTTAGATGGGTAACGGAGATGAAAACGCCTAAGGAGTCTTGGAGCGTTAATCTCCGAGTGATGTTGCCAAGAATTCTCTTCTGGTCCATAACCCTTCCATTGAATCAGATATTCCAATTTCCTTCTCCTAATGCGAGAATCTAGGATTCTTTCTACCTCAAACTCTTCTTGATTGTTTAGGAGTATGGGAGGAGGAACTGTCAAATCTAATCTGTTTCGGTCTGAAGTATACGGTTTTAATAATGAGACATGAAATGTATTATGTATTTTGTAATGTTGTGGTAGCTTTAATCTCACTGCATTAGGATTGATGATTTTGTCAATTGAAAAAGGTCCTATATACTGATTAGCTAATTTTTTACTTGGTATCTGTAACCTTAGATATTTAATAGAAAGAAGTACCTGATCACCTAACTTATAGTCTGGTGAGGGTCTGTGTCTTTAGTCATAATAATGTTTTTGTCTGTCTTTAGCTTGAACGAGGTGTGCCTTTATTTGTTCTAATCGATCTTGTAAGGTATTGAGATAAGTTGTAGCACCTGGAGAATTGACTGGAGTATTTGAAAGAGTGATTGATGTGGGGTGATAACCATATGTGGCAAAAAATGGGGACATCTTTGTTGAAGAGGATAGAGAGTTATTGTATGAAAATTCTGCCAAAGGGAGGTATGTTACCCAATCATCTTGTAAATGTGTAATATAACACCTGAGGTACTGTTCTAATGTTTGATTTAATCGTTCGGTTAACCCATTGGTTTGTGGGTGGAATGCTGTGGAGTATCGTGTGTCAATCTTTAGTGACTTACAGAGTGATCTCCAGAAAGCGGAGGTGAATTGAGTACCCCTGTCAGTTATAATGGTGGATGGTAAACCATGTAGGCGAACAATAGCTCTAATGAATGCTTTTGCTGTTATAAAGGCACTAGGAAGAGCCTTTAAAGGTGTGAAGTGAGCTAATTTGGTTAATTGATCCACTACAACAAATATTGTATTATACTGTTGTGAATCTGGTAAATCAACAATGAAGTCCATGGATATGGTACTCCATGGTCTATCAGGAATCGGCAGTGACGTCAGGTATCCTATAGGTTTCCTATGCTCAGCCTTGTTTCTGGCACAGACATCACAGCCTATGACGTAGTCAGAAATAGTCTTTTCCATATGAGGCCACCAAAAGTTCCTTTTAGTTAACTCAATGGTCTTTTGGATTCCTGTATGTCCAGATAATACATTGTCATGGGTATTGTTCAATATGAGTTGTCGTTGAGACTCAGGAATGAATAATCTTCCATTATGGTAAAATAATCCTGTTGTTGAATCCTTAACGCACTCTGGTGGTATTGAAGTCTCATCTTTCAGAGCTGATAATATTTCAGTCTCTAAACCAGTGAGTGCTCCCAAAAATTTTTCTTCTGGTATAATTGGTGTTGAGATGTGTTGTGGCAAACTGGAATCAAACTGTCTTGATAAAGCGTCAGCTTTCGCATTTGCACTTCCTGGTCGGTATGTTATTAAAAAATTGAACCGATCCATAAAAAGTGCCCATCTTACTTGACGGGAAGAAAGTGTCTTGTTAGTCCTTAAGTATTCTAGGTTCTTATGATCGGTATAAATCAGAAAGGGTTCTTTAGTTCCTTCTAAGAGGTGTCGCCAATGTTCTAGTGAACGTTTTATAGCTAGTAACTCTTTGTCACCAATAGAATAATTACTTTCTGCTGGTAAGAAAGTCTTTGAATAGAAAGCAATGGGATGAATCAGTTTGGTGTCCCTGTTCTGTTGTGATAATACTGCTCCAATTCCAGAATTGGAAGCATCTACTTCCAATATGAATGCTTGATTGTAGTCTGGTAAAGTTAAAACTGGTGCTGAGGTGAAAAGCTCTTTTAGCTTAGTAAAAGCTTCTTGGGACTCTTTTGTCCAACAGAATTTATGATTGCTACTAGTTAGTTGAGATAGTGGTTTTACAACTGAGGAAAACCCTTTGATAAATTTCCTGTAAAAATTTGCAAACCCCAGAAACCTCTGGAGTGAGCGTGTGGTAGTGGGTTTTGGCCATTCTATAATAGCCTGAATCTTTTGTTGATCCATCTCAATCTTGTTGGGTTTTAGAATATAACCCAGGAATTTTATTTCTGATGTATGAAAGATACATTTTTCTAACTTAGCGTATAACTTATTTTGTCTAAGTCTAGTTAAAACCCAACGAACGTGTTTCTCATGTTCAGCTATATTTTTTGAATATATTAAGATATCATCCAAATAGATTATGACGCAAACATCTGTGAGATCGTGGAATATCTCATTTATGAAATGCTGGAAGGTTGCCGGAGCATTGCATAATCCGAAGGGCATAACGTTATATTGGAACAATCCGTATCTGGTGCGGAAAGCAGTCTTCCACTCATCACCCTTCTTGATACGGATTAGATTATAAGCTCCTTTTAAATCCAGTTTTGAAAATACAGTGGCCCCCGTAAGTCTTTCTAGTAACTCAGGGATTAAAGGGAGTGGATATCGGTTCTTTACTGTGATCTTATTTAGAGCTCTGTAGTCGATAATTGGACGTAAAGTTCCATCTTTGTTTTTTACAAAGAATATCCCAGCCGCTGCTGGAGAGGTTGAATGAGTAATGAAACCCTTTCTCAGATTATCATCCAAATAGGTACGTAAATCTTGGAGCTCATTTTGGTTCATTGGATAAATTTTGCCATGAGGTATTTGTGATCCTGGAATAATGTCAATGGGGCAGTCAAATGCTCTATGTGGAGGCAAATTTTCAGCTTCTTTCAAATCGAATACGTCTGCCAGATCCTGATATACACATGGAATACCCTGCTCCATAGTAGCTATAGAACAGTGAGGATAACAAGTCTTAGTACAATAGGTTGAGTTTAGGTTTACTGTGTTTTGTGTCCAATCTATTTCAGGATTATGAATAACTAACCATGTATAACCTAAGATGACTGAGTGCTGTGCTATAGGTATAATATCAAAAGTTACATATTCAGTGTGTGCCTTGGATGTGGTTATTAAAAGTGGTATGGTGTGATGAGTGATTGGTCCATTCTGAATGAATGTACCATCAATTAACTTCACAAAAACTGGGTTTGTTTTGCACACAGTGGGTATTTTATTCTTTTTTACATAATCAGTGTCAATATAATTTCCAGTCGCCCCAGAATCTATTAGTCCTTCAGTCTGTAGGTTGTCTTGATCCCACTGTAAGGAAAGGGGAATAGTTAGATGTTGTGTCTTAGAGGTGTTATATATTTGTTTGATAGATTCTGTCTTACCCTTTCTTTGTTTTGATAGTAATGGACATTCACTAACAGAGTGCTCCTTATGTGCACAATATAAACAGAGATTTGACAATCTTCGTCTTATCTTTTCTTCTGAGGTAAGTGGACCCCTTATAGTTCCTATTTCCATAGGTATAGGGTTAGATAAAGTCTTTTCTTGTGATGTAGGTGAGGGATAAGTGCGTCTAGAGAGTGTCTCATAAACTGATTTTTCTACTTTGCGCTCTCTTAGACGTCTGTCCAGAGTAATGCAGACTTTTATGAGAGCTGATAATGTCTCAGGCATTTCTATTCGTGAGAGCTCATCTTTTAAGCTCTCAGATAATCCCAGCCTGAACTGATTTCTGAGGCTGACCTCATTCCATTTGGAGTCTGAAGCCCACATCTGAAAGTCAGTGATGAACTCTTCCACAGTTCTTTTGCCCTGTTTAAGAGCTCGAAGTTTGGTCTCTGCGTTAATCTGTGTGTTAGTGTCCTCATATAAGATAGACATAGCAGAGAAAAAATCCTGCAATGAATCCATTACAGGATCGTTTGTTTCATACAGCCTATTGGCCCATGTTCTAGGTTCCCCCAGTAAGTAAGATATAGTAGTGCAAACTTTTATTCTCTCACTATGGTAAGTCCTAGGTCTCAAAGTAAATAACAAATTGCATGCATTTTTGAAATCTCTGAAAACTGATCGTTTACCTGAAAAAGGAGTAGGAGGATGAATTTGAGGTTCAGGAGTAGCCTGCTCCTTAGGGGTTAAACATTCCTTTAGTAAGGCTTTTAAAGCTGTATTCTCTGCTTGCACCTCTGTTAAGCCACGTGCAAGGTAATCCAACTTTTGATGTATGTTAGAGAATTCATTCTGAATCTCTTGTGGTTCCATGGCTTAAAGAGTAAACAAACAGATATTTTAGGCCTGTTAATACTGTAATACTCCTGACCAATATAAAATTGGTTTTGTTGCTCTTGTGTTTTAAGTCTCAGCAAAATGGTTATATTTACTAAGATCATAAACTGTGAGCTAATTAGTAACAAATACAGTAATGAATGACACTGGAAAAGAAACAACGTGTGTTTATTATAACACAGGTTTCCTATGAGCAGTGTTAGAATAGCAGTCTCAAGTTTCTGCTTAATGACTTGGTTAGAGGTATAATGTTCAGCAGGAATAATCACTTCAACAAGTTGTAACAGGTGTTTCAATAGTATCG
Source organism: Bombina bombina (assembly GCF_027579735.1). NCBI lineage: Eukaryota > Metazoa > Chordata > Amphibia > Anura > Bombinatoridae > Bombina > Bombina bombina. The sequence goes on along the minus strand of NC_069499.1, from coordinate 312,344,150 downwards.
CAAACAAACTTCACACACTCTCACTGGAATAAAATATTTACAAGTCCCACACATTCTTTCACATCCTTTTGGAAGCATATATGAATATAACTGGTTGTTCAGTCACAGGTTAGTACGAATAGTGCTTACGAGTTCTTAGAGGATTTATCGGCATATAATCTTACCACTTCAGTCTCTAAGTAAGCGATCACAGTACCTTTGTCTTGGGAGGAATATACCTGATGTGAGAAAAGATCCGGAGGTTTGTTTGTCCGACAGCGTGTGGAGGAGTGAGAAGCCGGTGAGAGTGTGACTTACTTCCGGTTGCGGTTAGGATGATCCGATACACAGCTGATGCTGGAAACTCACACAGAGCTAAATATTGCGGCTGAAAAAAAGGCTGAATAGCTGAATGTGATAAAGGTTTGATTTGAATAAACCTCAAGGTGTTAAACCTAGTAAAGGTTATAACAAGCTGAATAATTCAAAGGTTAAATAAACAGAGACCTGGTCTTAAGAACTATGAATATAAAGCTAAACTCTTAACAGAGCAGGCTTAAACAAAGTACATCAATTAACAGGCAGTTTGAATATGGCAATGTGAGGTTTAAATAGGGTTTGGCTGTTGGTAGGAGGGATCAGTCCTTAAAGGTATATTACAATTGTAGACATATAATGCCCTTGCTAAACAAAAGGCAGGATAGTCCTACAGTTACCATCTTGAATGTTGGTATCCTTACATAACGATTCAATATTGATAGATCCGGAACTGGTCTGAAGGAATTGACCTTCTTTGGTACAATGAAGAGATAGAATAAAACCCCAGCCCCTGTTCCAGAACTGGAACTGGCATAATCACTCCAGCCAACTCTAGATCTGAAACACATTTCAGAAATGCTGAGCCTTTGCTGTGTTTACTGGGACACGGGAAAGAAAAAAATCTCTTTGCAGGAGGCCTTAACTTGAAGCCAATTCTGTACCTTTCTGAAACAATGTTCTGAGACCAGAGATTGTGAACGGAATTGATCCAAATTTCTTTGAAGAAAACGTAATCTGCCCCATACCAGCTGAGCTGGAATGAGGGCCGCACCTTCATGGGTACTTAGGAGCTGGCTTTAGGTTTCTATAAGGCTTGGATATATTCCAAACTGGAAATGGTTTCCAAAATGATACCGCTCCTGAGGATGAAGGATCAGGCTTTTGTTCCTTGTTGTGAGGAAAGGAACGAAAACGATTATTAAACCTAAATTTACCTTAGATTTTTTATCCTTTGGTAGAAAAGTTCCCTTCCCTCCAGTAACAGTTGAGATAATAGAATCCAACTGAGAACCGAATAATTTATTACCCTGGAAAGAAAGGGAAAGCAAAGTTGACTTAGAAGACATATCAGCATTCCAAGTTTTAAGCCATAAAGCTTTTCTAGCTAAAATAGCTAGAGACATATACCTGACATCAACTCTAATGATATCAAAAGATGGTATCATAAATAAAATTATTAGCATGTTATAGAATAATAATAATGCTATAAAATTATGATCTGTTACTTGTTGCGCTAAAGCTTCTAACCAAAAAGTTGAAGCTGCAGCAACATCCGCTAAAAATATAGCAGGTCTAAGAAGATTACCTGAACATAAGTAAGCTTTTCTTAGAAAGGATTCAATTTTCCTATCTAAAGGATCCTTAAATGAAGTACTATCTGCCGTAGGAATAGTAGTACGTTTAGCAGGAGTAGAGACAGCCCCATTAACCTTAGGGATTTTGTCCCAAAAAACTCTAATCTGTCAGATGGCACAGGATATGATTGCTTAAACGTTTAGAAGGAGTAAATGAATTACCCAAATTATTCCATTCCCTGGAAATTACTTCAGAAATAGCATCAGGGAGATTAAACATTTCTGGAATAACTACAGGAGATTTAAAAACCTTATTTAAACGTTTAGATTTAGTATCAAGAGGACCAGAATCCTCTATTTCTAATGCAATTAATACTTCTTTAAATAAAGAACAAATAAATTCCATCTTGAACAAATACAAAGATTTATCAGCATCAACCTCTGAGACAGATACCTCTGAACCAGAAGAACCATTATCAGTATCAGAATGATGATGTTCATTTAAAAATTCATCTGAAAAAGAGAAGTTTTAAAAGACTTTTATGTATACTAGAAGGAGAAATAACAGACATAGCCTTCTTAATGGATTTAAAAAATAAAATCTCTTATGTTATCAGGAACACTCTGAAAATTAAATGTTGACGGAACAGCAACAGGTAATGTAACAGTACTAAAGGAAATTTTATCTGCATTAATAAGTTTGTCATGACATGCAATACAAACAACAGCTGGAGAACCAAAAATTTATAGCAGATACACTTAGCTTGGTAGCTCCAGCACTGGGCAGCGATTTTCCTGAAGTATCTTCTGACTCAGTTGCAACGTGGAACATCTTGCAATATGTAATAGAAAAAACAACATATAAAGCAAAATTGATCAAATTCCTTAAATGACAGTTTCAGGAATGGGAAAAAAATGCCAGTGAACAAGCTTCTAGCAACCAGAAGCAATAAATAATGAGACTTAAATAATGTGGAGACAAAAATGACGCCCATATTTTTTAGCGCCAAATAAGACGCCCACATTATTTGGCGCCTAAATGCTTTTGGCGCCAAAAAAGACGCTACATCCGGAACGCCAACACTTTTTGGCGCAAAAAAACGTCAAAAAATGACGCAACTTCCGGCGACACGTATGACGCCAGAAACAGAAAAAAAATTTTGCGCCAAAAAAGTCCGCGCCAAGAATGACGCAATAAAATGAAGCATTTTCAGCCCCCGCGAGCCTAACAGCCCACAGGGAAAAAGTCAAATTTTTTAAGGAAAGAAAAAATGAATGAAACAAATGCATTATCCCAAGTATGAAACTGACTGTCTGAAAATAAGGAATGTTGAACATCCTGAGTCAAGGCAAATAAATGTTTGAATACATATATTTAGAACTTTATAAAAAAGTGCCTAACCATAGCTTAGAGTGTCACAGAAAATAAGCTTACTTACTTACCCCAGGACACTCATCTACATGTTGTAGAAAGCTAAACCAGAACTGAAACGAAAATCAGCAGAGGTAATGGTACATATATAAGAGTATATCGTCGATCTGAAAAGGGAGGTAAGAGATGAATCTCTACGACCGATAACAGAGAACCTATGAAATAGACCCCGTAGAAGGAGATCATTGCATTCAAATAGGCAATACTCTCCTCACATCCCTCTGACATTCACTGCACGCTGAGAGGAAAACCGGGCTCCAACCTGCTGCGGAGCGCATATCAACGTAGAATCTAGCACAAACTTACTTCACCACCTCCATAGGAGGCAAAGTTTGTAAAACTGAATTGTGGGTGTGGTGAGGGGTGTATTTATAGGCATTTTAAGGTTTGGGAAACTTTGCCCCTCCTGGTAGGAATGTATATCCCATACGTCACTAGCTCATGGACTCTTGCTAATTACATGAAAGAAAGCTGTGATGTCACCAGAGCCACAGGCAGTTAACCCCAGTCCGGAATGGGTGCAAGAACCAGGGGAGATTACAAATAAAAAGTAATACAACACATAGAAACACCCAGCACTCACCAGCTAGCTCACAGCTAAGATAAAATCACAACTGGAAAGGTTAGTCACCGCATCTGGCCAAATGGGAAAGCTCAGGCACCACGTCAAGGTCCTTTCCTTTGCCTGAGTCCCTAACACAGGCACACCATCATGCGAGCTCACAAAGCTAAACAAACTGAGAACAAAGAAGGGGTGCACAGGTGGCTGTAATCACCCATAGAAAATACAAAACATGGAAGGGAACTGCACTCCAAGACCGGATCAGGTACACATCCTGTGACTCAGTAACATCCAGCCCTGGGTGCTAAATAGCACTCCAAAAAAGCTGTGATGTCACCAGAGCCACAGGCAGTTAACCCCAGTCCGGAATGGGTGCAAGAACCAAGGGAGATTACAAATACAAAGTAATACAAAACATAGAAACACCCAGCACTCACCAGCTAGCTCACAGCTAAGATAAAATCACAACTGGAAAGGTTAGTCACCGCATCTGGCCAAATGGGAAAGCTCAGGCACCACGTCAAGGTCCTTTCCTTTGCCTGAGTCCCTAACGCAGGCACACCATCATGCGAGCTCACAAAGCTAAACAAATTGAGAACAAAGAAGGGGTGCACAGGTGGCTGTAATCACCCATAGAAAATACAAAACATGGAAGGGAACTGCACTCCAAGACCGGATCAGGTACACATCCTGTGACTCAGTAACATCCAGCCCTGGGTGCTAAATAGCACTCCAAAAAAGCTGTGATGTCACCAGAGCCACAGGCAGTTAACCCCAGTCCGGAATAGGTGCAAGAACCAAGGGATATTACAAATAAAAAGTAATACAACACATAGAAACACCCAGCACTCACCAGCTAGCTCACAGCTAAGATAAAATCACAACTGGAAAGGTTAGTCACCGCATCTGGCCAAATGGGAAAGCTCAGGCACCACGTCAAGGTCCTTTCCTTTGCCTGAGTCCCTAACACAGGCACACCATCATGCGAGCTCACAAAGCTAAACAAACTGAGAACAAAGAAGGGGTGCACAGGTGGCTGTAATCACCCATAGAAAATACAAAACATGGAAGGGAACTGCACTCCAAGACCGGATCAGGTACACATCCTGTGACTCAGTAACATCCAGCCCTGGGTGCTAAATAGCACTCCAAAAAAGCTGTGATGTCACCAGAGCCACAGGCAGTTAACCCCAGAATGGGTGCAAGAACCAAGGGAGATTACAAATAAAAAGTAATACAACACATAGAAACACCCAGCACTCACCAGCTAGCTCACAGCTAAGATAAAATCACAACTGGAAAGGTTAGTCACCACATCTGGCCAAATGGGAAAGCTCAGGCACCACGTCAAGGTCCTTTCCTTTGCCTGAGTCCCTAACACAGGCACACCATCATGTGAGCTCACAAAGCTAAACAAACTGAGAACAAAGAAGGGGTGCACAGGTGGCTGTAATCACCCATAGAAAATACAAAACATGGAAGGGAAGTGCACTCCAAGACCGGATCAGGTACACATCCTGTGACTCAGTAACATCCAGCCCTGGGTGCTAAATAGCACTCCAAAAAAGCTGTGATGTCACCAGAGCCACAGGCAGTTAACCCCAGTCCGGAATGGGTGCAAGAACCAAGGGAGATTACAAATAAAAAGTAATACAAAACATAGAAACACCCAGCACTCACCAGCTAGCTCACAGCTAAGATAAAATCACAACTGGAAAGGTTAGTCACCGCATCTGACCAAATGGGAAAGCTCAGGCACCACGTCAAGTTCCTTTCCTTTGCCTGAGTCCCTAACACAGGCACACCATCATGCGAGCTCACAAAGCTAAACAAACTGAGAACAAAGAAGGTGTGCACAGGTGGCTGTAATCACCCATAGAAAATACAAAACATGGAAGGGAACTGCACACCAAGACAGGATCAGGTACACATCCTGTGACTCAGTAACATCCAGCCCTGGGTGCTAAATAGCACTCCAAAAAAGCTGTGATGTCACCAGAGCCACAGGCAGTTAACCCCAGTCCGGAATGGGTGCAAGAACCAAGGGAGATTACAAATAAAAAGTAATACAACACATAGAAACACCCAGCACTCACCAGCTAGCTCGCAGCTAAGATAAAATCACAACTGGAAAGGTTAGTCACCGCATCTGGCCAAATAGTAAAGCTCAGGCACCACGTCAAGGTCCTTTCCTTTGCCTGAGTCCCTAACACAGGCACACCATCATGCGAGCTCACAAAGCTAAACAAACTGAGAACAAAGAAGGGGTGCACAGGTGGCTGTAATCACCCATAGAAAATACAAAACATGGAAGGGAACTGCACTCCAAGACCGGATCAGGTACACATCCTGTGACTCAGTAACATCCAGCCCTGGGTGCTAAATAGCACTCCAAAAAAGCTGTGATGTCACCAGAGCCACAGGCAGTTAACCCCAGAATGGGTGCAAGAACCAAGGGAGATTACAAATAAAAAGTAATACAACACATAGAAACACCCAGCACTCACCAGCTAGCTCACAGCTAAGATAAAATCACAACTGGAAAGGTTAGTCACCGCATCTGGCCAAATGGGAAAGCTCAGGCACCACCTCAAGGTCCTTTCCTTTGCCTGAGTCCCTAACACAGGCACACCATCATGCGAGCTCACAAAGCTAAACAAACTGAGAACAAAGAAGGGGTGCACAGGTGGCTGTAATTACCCATAGAAAATACAAAACATGGAAGGGAACTGCACTCCAAGACCGGATCAGGTACACATCCTGTGACTCAGTAACATCCAGCCCTGGGTGCTAAATAGCACTCCAAAAAAGCTGTGATGTCACCAGAGCCACAGGCAGTTAACCCCAGAATGGGTGCAAGAACCAAGGGAGATTACAAATAAAAAGTAATACAACACATAGAAACACCCAGCACTCACCAGCTAGCTCACAGCTAAGATAAAATCACAACTGGAAAGGTTAGTCACCACATCTGGCCATATGGGAAAGCTCAGGCACCACGTCAAGGTCCTTTCCTTTGCCTGAGTCCCTAACACAGGCACACCATCATGCGAGCTCACAAAGCTAAACAAACTGAGAACAAAGAAGGGGTGCACAGGTGGCTGTAATCACCCATAGAAAATACAAAACATGGAAGGGAACTGCACTCCAAGACCGGATCAGGTACACATCCTGTGACTCAGTAACATCCAGCCCTGGGTGCTAAATAGCACTCCAAAAAAGCTGTGATGTCACCAGAGCCACAGGCAGTTAACCCCAGAATGGGTGCAAGAACCAAGGGAGATTACAAATAAAAAGTAATACAACACATAGAAACACCCAGCACTCACCAGCTAGCTCACAGCTAAGATAAAATCACAACTGGAAAGGTTAGTCACCGCATCTGGCCAAATGGGAAAGCTCAGGCACCACGTCAAGGTCCTTTCCTTTGCCTGAGTCCCTAACACAGGCACACCATCATGCGAGCTCACAAAGCTAAACAAACTGAGAACAAAGAAGGTGTGCACAGGTGGCTGTAATCACCCATAGAAAATACAAAACATGGAAGGGAACTGCACACCAAGACAGGATCAGGTACACATCCTGTGACTCAGTAACATCCAGCCCTGGGTGCTAAATAGCACTCCAAAAAAGCTGTGATGTCACCAGAGCCACAGGCAGTTAACCCCAGTCCGGAATGGGTGCAAGAACCAAGGGAGATTACAAATAAAAAGTAATACAACACATAGAAACACCCAGCACTCACCAGCTAGCTCGCAGCTAAGATAAAATCACAACTGGAAAGGTTAGTCACCGCATCTGGCCAAATGGGAAAGCTCAGGCACCACGTCAAGGTCCTTTCCTTTGCCTGAGTCCCTAACACAGGCACACCATCATGCGAGCTCACAAAGCTAAACAAATTGAGAACAAAGAAGGGGTGCACAGGTGGCTGTAATCACCCATAGAAAATACAAAACATGGAAGGGAACTGCACTCCAAGACCGGATCAGGTACACATCCTGTGACTCAGTAACATCCAGCCCTGGGTGCTAAATAGCACTCCAAAAAAGCTGTGATGTCACCAGAGCCACAGACAGTTAACCCCAGTCCGGAATGGGTGCAAGAACCAGGGGATATTACAAATAAAAAGTAATACAACACATAGAAACACCCAGCACTCACCAGCTAGCTCACAGCTAAGATAAAATCACAACTGGAAAGGTTAGTCACCGCATCTGGCCAAATGGGAAAGCTCAGGCACCACGTCAAAGTCCTTTCCTTTGCCTGAGTCCCTAACACAGGCACACCATCATGCGAGCTCACAAAGCTAAACAAACTGAGAACAAAGAAGGGGTGCACAGGTGGCTGTAATCACCCATAGAAAATACAAAACATGGAAGGGAACTGCACTCCAAGACCGGATCAGGTACACATCCTGTGACTCAGTAACATCCAGCCCTGGGTGCTAAATAGCACTCCAAAAAAGCTGTGATGTCACCAGAGCCACAGGCAGTTAACCCCAGTCCGGAATGGGTGCAAGAACCAGGGGAGATTACAAATAAAAAGTAATACAACACATAGAAACACCCAGCACTCACCAGCTAGCTCACAGCTAAGATAAAATCACAACTGGAAAGGTTAGTCACCGCATCTGGCCAAATGGGAAAGCTCAGGCACCACGTCAAGGTCCTTTCCTTTGCCTGAGTCCCTAACACAGGCACACCATCATGCGAGCTCACAAAGCTAAACAAACTGAGAACAAAGAAGGGGTGCACAGGTGGCTGTAATCACCCATAGAAAATACAAAACATGGAAGGGAACTGCACTCCAAGACAGGATCAGGTACACATCCTGTGACTCAGTAACATCCAGCCCTGGGTGCTAAATAGCACTCCAAAAAAGCTGTGATGTCACCAGAGCCACAGGCAGTTAACCCCAGTCCGGAATGGGTGCAAGAACCAAGAGAGATTACAAATGAAAAGTAATACAACACATAGAAACACCCAGCACTCACCAGCTAGCTCACAGCTAAGATAAAATCACAACTGGAAAGGTTAGTCACCGCATCTGGCCAAATGGGAAAGCTCAGGCACCACCTCAAGGTCCTTTCCTTTGCCTGAGTCCCTAACACAGGCACACCATCATGCGAGCTCACAAAGCTAAACAAACTGAGAACAAAGAAGGGGTGCACAGGTGGCTGTAATCACCCATAGAAAATACAAAACATGGAAGGGAACTGCACTCCAAGACCGGATCAGGTACACATCCTGTGACTCAGTAACATCCAGCCCTGGGTGCTAAATAGCACTCCAAAAAAGCTGTGATGTCACCAGACCCACAGGCAGTTAACCCCAGAATGGGTGCAAGAACCAAGGGAGATTACAAATAAAAAGTAATACAACACATAGAAACACCCAGCACTCACCAGCTAGCTCACAGCTAAGATAAAATCACAACTGGAAAGGTTAGTCACCGCATCTGGCCAAATGGGAAAGCTCAGGCACCACGTCAAGGTCCTTTCCTTTGCCTGAGTCCCTAACACAGGCACACCATCATGCGAGCTCACAAAGCTAAACAAACTGAGAACAAAGAAGGTGTGCACAGGTGGCTGTAATCACCCATAGAAAATACAAAACATGGAAGGGAACTGCACTCCAAGACAGGATCAGGTACACATCCTGTGACTCAGTAACATCCAGCCCTGGGTGCTAAATAGCACTCCAAAAAAGCTGTGATGTCACCAGAGCCACAGGCAGTTAACCCCAGTCTGGAATGGGTGCAAGAACCAAGGGAGATTACAAATAAAAAGTAATACAACACATAGAAACACCCAGCACTCACCAGCTAGCTCACAGCTAAGATAAAATCACAACTGGAAAGGTTAGTCACCGCATCTGGCCAAATGGGAAAGCTCAGGCACCACGTCAAGGTCCTTTCCTTTGCCTGAGTCCCTAACACAGGCACACCATCATGCGAGCTCACAAAGCTAAACAAACTGATAACAAAGAAGGGGTGCACAGGTGGCTGTAATCACCCATAGAAAATACAAAACATGGAAGGGAACTGCACTCCAAGACAGGATCAGGTACACATCCTGTGACTCAGTAACATCCAGCCCTGGGTGCTAAATAGCACTCCAAAAAAGCTGTGATGTCACCAGAGCCACAGGCAGTTAACCCCAGTCCGGAATGGGTGCAAAAACCAAGGGAGATTACAAATAAAAAGTAATACAACACATAGAAACACCCAGCACTCACCAGCTAGCTCACAGCTAAGATAAAATCACAACTGGAAAGGTTAGTCACCGCATCTGGCCAAATGGGAAAGCTCAGGCACCACGTCAAGGTCCTTTCCTTTGCCTGAGTCCCTAACACAGGCACACCATCATGCGAGCTCACAAAGCTAAACAAACTGAGAACAAAGAAGGTGTGCACAGGTGGCTGTAATCACCCATAGAAAATACAAAACATGGAAGGGAACTGCACTCCAAGACAGGATCAGGTACACATCCTGTGACTCAGTAACATCCAGCCCTGGGTGCTAAATAGCACTCCAAAAAAGCTGTGATGTCACCAGAGCCACAGGCAGTTAACCCCAGTCTGGAATGGGTGCAAGAACCAAGGGAGATTACAAATAAAAAGTAATACAACACTTAGAAACACCCAGCACTCACCAGCTAGCTCACAGCTAAAATAAAATCACAACTGGAAAGGTTAGTCACCGCATCTGGCCAAATGGGAAAGCTCAGGCACCACGTCAAGGTCCTTTCCTTTGCCTGAGTCCCTAACACAGGCACACCATCATGCGAGCTCACAAAGCTAAACAAACTGATAACAAAGAAGGGGTGCACAGGTGGCTGTAATCACCCATAGAAAATACAAAACATGGAAGGGAACTGCACTCCAAGACAGGATCAGGTACACATCCTGTGACTCAGTAACATCCAGCCCTGGGTGCTAAATAGCACTCCAAAAAAGCTGTGATGTCACCAGAGCCACAGGCAGTTAACCCCAGTCCGGAATGGGTGCAAGAACCAAGGGAGATTACAAATAAAAAGTAATACAACACATAGAAACACCCAGCACTCACCAGCTAGCTCACAGCTAAGATAAAATCACAACTGGAAAGGTTAGTCACCGCATCTGGCCAAATGGGAAAGCTCAGGCACCACGTCAAGGTCCTTTCCTTTGCCTGAGTCCCTAACACAGGCACACCATCATGCGAGCTCACAAAGCTAAACAAACTGAGAACAAAGAAGGGGTGCACAGGTGGCTGTAATCACCCATAGAAAATACAAAACATGGAAGGGAATTGCACTCCAAGACCGGATCAGGTACACATCCTGTGACTCAGTAACATCCAGCCCTGGGTGCTAAATAGCACTCCAAAAAAGCTGTGATGTCACCAGAGCCACAGGCAGTTAACCCCAGAATGGGTGCAAGAACCAAGGGAGATTACAAATAAAAAGTAATACAACACATAGAAACACCCAGCACTCACCAGCTAGCTCACAGCTAAGATAAAATCACAACTGGAAAGGTTAGTCACCGCATCTGGCCAAATGGGAAAGCTCAGGCACCACGTCAAGGTCCTTTCCTTTGCCTGAGTCCCTAACACAGGCACACCATCATGCGAGCTCACAAAGCTAAACAAACTGAGAACAAAGAAGGGGTGCACAGGTGGCTGTAATCACCCATAGAAAATACAAAACATGGAAGGGAACTGCACTCCAAGACCGGATCAGGTACACATCCTGTGACTCAGTAACATCCAGCCCTGGGTGCTAAATAGCACTCCAAAAAAGCTGTGATGTCACCAGACCCACAGGCAGTTAACCCCAGAATGGGTGCAAGAACCAAGGGAGATTACAAATAAAAAGTAATACAACACATAGAAACACCCAGCACTCACCAGCTAGCTCACAGCTAAGATAAAATCACAACTGGAAAGGTTAGTCACCGCATCTGGCCAAATGGGAAAGCTCAGGCACCACGTCAAGGTCCTTTCCTTTGCCTGAGTCCCTAACACAGGCACACCATCATGCGAGCTCACAAAGCTAAACAAACTGAGAACAAAGAAGGGGTGCACAGGTGGCTGTAATCACCCATAGAAAATACAAAACATGGAAGGGAACTGCACTCCAAGACCGGATCAGGTACACATCCTGTGACTCAGTAACATCCAGCCCTGGGTGCTAAATAGCACTCCAAAAAAGCTGTGATGTCACCAGACCCACAGGCAGTTAACCCCAGACCAAGGGAGATTACAAATAAAAAGTAATACAACACATAGAAACACCCAGCACTCACCAGCTAGCTCACAGCTAAGATAAAATCACAACTGGAAAGGTTAGTCACCGCATCTGGCCAAATGGGAAAGCTCAGGCACCACGTCAAGGTCCTTTCCTTTGCCTGAGTCCCTAACACAGGCACACCATCATGCGAGCTCACAAAGCTAAACAAACTGAGAACAAAGAAGGGGTGCACAGGTGGCTGTAATCACCCATAGAAAATACAAAACATGGAAGGGAACTGCACTCCAAGACCGTATCAGGTACACATCCTGTGACTCAGTAACATCCAGCCCTGGGTGCTAAATAGCACTCCAAAAAAGCTGTGATGTCACCAGAGCCACAGGCAGTTAACCCCAGTCCGGAATGGGTGCAAGAACCAAGGGAGATTACAAATAAAAAGTAATACAACACATAGAAACACCCAGCACTCACCAGCTAGCTCACAGCTAAGATAAAATCACAACTGGAAAGGTTAGTCACCGCATCTGGCCAAATGGGAAAGCTCAGGCACCACGTCAAGGTCCTTTCCTTTGCCTGAGTCCCTAACACAGGCACACCATCATGCGAGCTCACAAAGCTAAACAAACTGATAACAAAGAAGGGGTGCACAGGTGGCTGTAATCACCCATAGAAAATACAAAAGATGGAAGGGAACTGCACTCCAAGACAGGATCAGGTACACATCCTGTGACTCAGTAACATCCAGCCCTGGGTGCTAAATAGCACTCCAAAAAAGCTGTGATGTCACCAGACCCACAGGCAGTTAACCCCAGTCCGGAATGGGTGCAAGAACCAAGGGAGATTACAAATAAAAAGTAATACAACACATAGAAACACCCAGCACTCACCAGCTAGCTCACAGCTAAGATAAAATCACAACTGGAAAGGTTAGTCACCGCATCTGGCCAAATGGGAAAGCTCAGGCACCACGTCAAGGTCCTTTCCTTTGCCTGAGTCCCTAACACAGGCACACCATCATGCGAGCTCACAAAGCTAAACAAACTGAGAACAAAGAAGGGGTGCACAGGTGGCTGTAATCACCCATAGAAAATACAAAACATGGAAGGGAATTGCACTCCAAGACCGGATCAGGTACACATCCTGTGACTCAGTAACATCCAACCCTGGGTGCTAAATAGCACTCCAAAAAAGCTGTGATGTCACCAGAGCCACAGGCAGTTAACCCCAGAATGGGTGCAAGAACCAAGGGAGATTACAAATAAAAAGTAATACAACACATAGAAACACCCAGCACTCACCAGCTAGCTCACAGCTAAGATAAAATCACAACTCGAAAGGTTAGTCACCGCATCTGGCCAAATGGGAAAGCTCAGGCACCACGTCAAGGTCCTTTCCTTTGCCTGAGTCCCTAACACAGGCACACCATCATGCGAGCTCACAAAGCTAAACAAACTGAGAACAAAGAAGGGGTGCACAGGTGGCTGTAATCACCCATAGAAAATACAAAACATGGAAGGGAACTGCACTCCAAGACCGGATCAGGTACACATCCTGTGACTCAGTAACATCCAGCCCTGGGTGCTAAATAGCACTCCAAAAAAGCTGTGATGTCACCAGACCCACAGGCAGTTAACCCCAGAATGGGTGCAAGAACCAAGGGAGATTACAAATAAAAAGTAATACAACACATAGAAACACCCAGCACTCACCAGCTAGCTCACAGCTAAGATAAAATCACAACTGGAAAGGTTAGTCACCGCATCTGGCCAAATGGGAAAGCTCAGGCACCACGTCAAGGTCCTTTCCTTTGCCTGAGTCCCTAACACAGGCACACCATCATGCGAGCTCACAAAGCTAAACAAACTGAGAACAAAGAAGGGGTGCACAGGTGGCTGTAATCACCCATAGAAAATACAAAACATGGAAGGGAACTGCACTCCAAGACCGTATCAGGTACACATCCTGTGACTCAGTAACATCCAGCCCTGGGTGCTAAATAGCACTCCAAAAAAGCTGTGATGTCACCAGAGCCACAGGCAGTTAACCCCAGTCCGGAATGGGTGCAAGAACCAAGGGAGATTACAAATAAAAAGTAATACAACACATAGAAACACCCAGCACTCACCAGCTAGCTCACAGCTAAGATAAAATCACAACTGGAAAGGTTAGTCACCGCATCTGGCCAAATGGGAAAGCTCAGGCACCACGTCAAGGTCCTTTCCTTTGCCTGAGTCCCTAACACAGGCACACCATCATGCGAGCTCACAAAGCTAAACAAACTGATAACAAAGAAGGGGTGCACAGGTGGCTGTAATCACCCATAGAAAATACAAAAGATGGAAGGGAACTGCACTCCAAGACAGGATCAGGTACACATCCTGTGACTCAGTAACATCCAGCCCTGGGTGCTAAATAGCACTCCAAAAAAGCTGTGATGTCACCAGAGCCACAGGCAGTTAACCCCAGTCCGGAATGGGTGCAAGAACCAAGGGAGATTACAAATAAAAAGTAATACAACACATAGAAACACCCAGCACTCACCAGCTAGCTCACAGCTAAGATAAAATTACAACTGGAAAGGTTAGTCACCGCATCTAGCCAAATGGGAAAGCTCAGGCACCACGTCAAGGTCCTTTCCTTTGCCTGAGTCCCTAACACAGGCACACCATCATGCGAGCTCACAAAGCTAAACAAACTGAGAACAAAGAAGGGGTGCACAGGTGGCTGTAATCACCCATAGAAAATACAAAACATGGAAGGGAATTGCACTCCAAGACCGGATCAGGTACACATCCTGTGACTCAGTAACATCCAGCCCTGGGTGCTAAATAGCACTCCAAAAAAGCTGTGATGTCACCAGAGCCACAGGCAGTTAACCCCAGAATGGGTGCAAGAACCAAGGGAGATTACAAATAAAAAGTAATACAACACATAGAAACACCCAGCACTCACCAGCTAGCTCACAGCTAAGATAAAATCACAACTCGAAAGGTTAGTCACCGCATCTGGCCAAATGGGAAAGCTCAGGCACCACGTCAAGGTCCTTTCCTTTGCCTGAGTCCCTAACACAGGCACACCATCATGCGAGCTCACAAAGCTAAACAAACTGATAACAAAGAAGGGCTGCACAGGTGGCTGTAATCACCCATAGAAAATACAAAAGATGGAAGGGAACTGCACTCCAAGACAGGATCAGGTACACATCCTGTGACTCAGTAACATCCAGCCCTGGGTGCTAAATAGCACTCCAAAAAAGCTGTGATGTCACCAGAGCCACAGGCAGTTAACCCCAGTCCGGAATGGGTGCAAGAACCAAGGGAGATTACAAATAAAAAGTAATACAACACATAGAAACACCCAGCACTCACCAGCTAGCTCACAGCTAAGATAAAATTACAACTGGAAAGGTTAGTCACCGCATCTGGCCAAATGGGAAAGCTCAGGCACCACGTCAAGGTCCTTTCCTTTGCCTGAGTCCCTAACACAGGCACACCATCATGCGAGCTCACAAAGCTAAACAAACTGAGAACAAAGAAGGGGTGCACAGGTGGCTGTAATCACCCATAGAAAATACAAAACATGGAAGGGAATTGCACTCCAAGACCGGATCAGGTACACATCCTGTGACTCAGTAACATCCAGCCCTGGGTGCTAAATAGCACTCCAAAAAAGCTGTGATGTCACCAGAGCCACAGGCAGTTAACCCCAGAATGGGTGCAAGAACCAAGGGAGATTACAAATAAAAAGTAATACAACACATAGAAACACCCAGCACTCACCAGCTAGCTCACAGCTAAGATAAAATCACAACTCGAAAGGTTAGTCACCGCATCTGGCCAAATGGGAAAGCTCAGGCACCACGTCAAGGTCCTTTCCTTTGCCTGAGTCCCTAACACAGGCACACCATCATGCGAGCTCACAAAGCTAAACAAACTGAGAACAAAGAAGGGGTGCACAGGTGGCTGTAATCACCCATAGAAAATACAAAACATGGAAGGGAACTGCACTCCAAGACCGGATCAGGTACACATCCTGTGACTCAGTAACATCCAGCCCTGGGTGCTAAATAGCACTCCAAAAAAGCTGTGATGTCACCAGACCCACAGGCAGTTAACCCCAGAATGGGTGCAAGAACCAAGGGAGATTACAAATAAAAAGTAATACAACACATAGAAACACCCAGCACTCACCAGCTAGCTCACAGCTAAGATAAAATCACAACTGGAAAGGTTAGTCACCGCATCTGGCCAAATGGGAAAGCTCAGGCACCACGTCAAGGTCCTTTCCTTTGCGTGAGTCCCTAACACAGGCACACCATCATGCGAGCTCACAAAGCTAAACAAACTGAGAACAAAGAAGGGGTGCACAGGTGGCTGTAATCACCCATAGAAAATACAAAACATGGAAGGGAACTGCACTCCAAGACCGTATCAGGTACACATCCTGTGACTCAGTAACATCCAGCCCTGGGTGCTAAATAGCACTCCAAAAAAGCTGTGATGTCACCAGAGCCACAGGCAGTTAACCCCAGTCCGGAATGGGTGCAAGAACCAAGGGAGATTACAAATAAAAAGTAATACAACACATAGAAACACCCAGCACTCACCAGCTAGCTCACAGCTAAGATAAAATCACAACTGGAAAGGTTAGTCACCGCATCTGGCCAAATGGGAAAGCTCAGGCACCACGTCAAGGTCCTTTCCTTTGCCTGAGTCCCTAACACAGGCACACCATCATGCGAGCTCACAAAGCTAAACAAACTGAGAACAAAGAAGGGGTGCACAGGTGGCTGTAATCACCCATAGAAAATACAAAAGATGGAAGGGAACTGCACTCCAAGACAGGATCAGGTACACATCCTGTGACTCAGTAACATCCAGCCCTGGGTGCTAAATAGCACTCCAAAAAAGCTGTGATGTCACCAGAGCCACAGGCAGTTAACCCCAGTCCGGAATGGGTGCAAGAACCAAGGGAGATTACAAATAAAAAGTAATACAACACATAGAAACACCCAGTTCCCTTCCATGTTTTGTATTTTCTATGGGTGATTACAGCCACCTGTGCACCCCTATAGTATATATATATATATATATATATATATATATATATATATATATATATATATATATATATATAGTATATATATATATATATATATATATATATATATATGTACTGTATATAGGTATAGCTATATATTTTACCAAAAAAAATCAGATATATGTAGAAATATTTATTTCTGAATAAATAGAAAGTTTTCTTCTATGTGAAAAACATTGGAATGGGAAGTATTAAAGGGACACTGAACCCAATTTTGTTTCTTTCATGATTCAGATGCAAATTTAAGCAACTTTCTAATTTACTCCTATTATCAATTTTTCTTCGTTCTCTTGTTCTCTTTATTTGAAAAATAAATGTTTATTGGTGGGTGAATTTATCCACCAATCAGCAAGAACAACACAGTGTGTTCTTCAAAAATGGGCGGGCATCTAAACTTACATTCTTGCATTTCAAATAAAGATACCAAGAGAATGAAGAAAATTTGATAATAGGAGTAAATTAGAAAGTTGCTTAAAATTGCATGCTCTATCTGAATCACGAAAGAAAAAATTTGGGTTCAGTGTCCCTTTAATATTTTCATGTTGGGTTAGTGCACATGAGAATATGCGTTCGGGCTTGCACATGAGTAGGGTGTTAGATTTGTTTTCCACTCTTTTTGATCCATTGACTTCTATGGGGGAATACGTGAATGCTCACGATATTCTAAGTTTGTTTTTTGCGTTCGTCTGGTTAGCGCACGAGCGAAAACAGTTTACTTTCAACTCATAATACGAGCGCAACCCAACAAGCGCAAAAATCTTACTTGTAGCACAGTTAACGCTTAAGCGGAAGTGTTAAATAGCCCTCCACTTGTAATCAATAGAGAAGGAAAAATATTGAACAAAACTAAATCATATAAAACTGATGAAAAGAATTACATCAGTTGTGTGCACTTAATTATATGCTTGCTTAATGTTTTTATGATAAAAATGGTTAATTGCGTAATAGACATACACAGGCAGGCTCATAATTGCTACTGTATTTATGAATGTGCTACTGTATTTCATAAAAAGCTGCTGAAACACAATATGACCACTAGGTGGCCATCACTGCTAACAATTGAAGAACCATACAGCTGTACATTTATGTTCAGTGCGTCCCGATGGGATGCAGTGGGAGGACAGTTTTTCTATGGTAGCTGATAAACGCTTTAATGACAGTAAAACATGCAGTTATATTTAATTCTGTTGATGTAAAATAAGATTTCATGTAAAATTGATACAACCTGATAGCTATATTTGGCATCTAACTTGTATATCTTGACCATGAGATTAGTAGCCATAATCATAGTAGGGATGTTGAGGGCAAAGATCTTGTGCACCTTTGATCTAAATTAAAAAAAAATCTTTCATGATCCAGATAGCGGATATAATTTTAAACAACTTTCCAGTTTACTTCTGTTATCTAATTTGCTTTTTTCTCTTGGTATCATTTGTTAAAAAACATACCTAGGTAGTTTCAGAAGTAGCAACTACCACTACTGGGAGCTAGCTGCTCATTGGTAGCTGCACATATATACCTCTTCTCATTGGCTCACCCAATGTGTTCAGTTCACTCCTAGTAGTACATTACTGCACCTTCAACAAAGGATATCATGAAAATCAAGCAAATGTGATAATAGAAAAATTGTCTGAACCATGAATAAACTGTCTCAATCATGAAAGAAAAAAAAAAATGGTGTTTTAAGTCCTTTAAGGTTACATTTGGGTTAGCTATACATGAGCGGAATATAGACACAGCCGCGGGTTATCTGAGAATGTATAAGCTGCCAGTGCAAGTGTATTTTATTATTATCAGTTATTTGTAGCTCGCCCACAGATTCTGCAGCGCTATAAACATAGGCATGATATGCAAGGTAACATTTATAGGGATCAAGTGGGTAGAGGGCACTGCTGAGAGTTGCACTGTTGTAGTCGGCTCTTATGAAGGTGATCTACAAACAGCTAGGCTCGTAGGCTTACATTCTAAGGGGGTTCAGGGGGTGACAAAAGGAGGAGAGGAACTGAGGCAGTGTATAAAGCTAGACCGGTACAGATCTGCATGTCACGTGGACAGTAAAAGCTGTCTTTGAAATAGTCATCACTTTCAATAGAAGCATATTTTCTAACAATAGTGTGCTGCAAACATGCTTATAATCAATAATGTAATGGACTGATATGCATTTCAGTTATAACTATAATGCCTCTAAAGAGCAAGCTTTGTAAAATGTTCATATATACTATAGACATCAAATGGGGCAGATTACAGTGCACATATACCCACTTGGGGGCCTATTTATCAACCCGTCAACTGTGCTGCATTCGCCGGTACCAATACGTTCGCCTAACATCACCTAACATCGCTGCCGTGGACCTGAATACGCTCTCCATATTTAACAAAAAAGCTGTCAAAAAGCCGTGCACCAAGTATGGGGCGATGAGCAGCGGACTGTTGTTAACTAGCAGTCATCGATCTCGCTACTCTTTGGCTTTTTCCCAGCTTTATTTATACCCTGTCACTAAACACCACCACTATACTAAACTGTTTAACCCATATACCGCCGCTCCCGGAGCCCACCGCAATTAAATAAACTTATCAACCCCTAAACTGCCGCTCCCATAGCCCACCGCAACTAAATAAAGTTATTAAACCCCAAAAACGGCGCTCCCAGAGCCCACCGCCACTATAATAAACGTATTAACCGCTACTCCTCTGCTCCCGGAGCCCACCGCCACCTACATTATACTTATTAACCCCTAATCTGCCACCCCCTACACCACCGCCACCTACATTATGTTATTAACCCCTATCCCTCTGCTCCCGGAGCCCATCGCAACTAAATAAAGTTATTAACCCCTAAACCGCCAGCCCCCCTCATCGCCATAAACTAAATTAATCTATTAACCCCTTAACCTAACAACCTGCTTACTTAATATTAAATATTAACTCATCCCTATCATATTATAAATTTAAACTTACCTTTAAAATTAAATTAAACTATATTTAATTAATAATTAACCTACCCTAACTATTATACTAAAATTACATTAAACTATATTAAATTACTAATTGATCTACACTAACTATTATAATAAAATTACATTAAACTATGTTAAAATAAAAATTAATCTGCCCTAACTTTTAAACTAAAATTACATTACACTACAAATTAAAATAACTATATTCTATATTTAAACACCTAACCCTATTTAAATCATTTAAATCTACACTAAAAAAATGACTAAGTTACACAAAATAACAAACACTAAGTTACACAAAAAATAAACACTAAGTTACAAAAAATAAAAAATAAATTATCAAAGATTTAAACTAATTACACCTAATCTAAGGGCCCTATGAAAATATAAAAGCCCCCCAAAATAAAAAAAAAACCCTAACCTACAATAAACTACAAATAGCCCTTAAAAGGGCCTTTTGCAGGGCATTGCCCCAAATAAATCAGCTCTTTTACCTGTAAAGAAAAAATACAAATACCCCCCCAACAGTAAAACCCACCACCCACACAACCAACCCCCCAAATAAAAAGCTAACTAAAGATAGAAGATATGAAGATAGAAGATGCCGTCTGGGTGAAGACTTCTATGGGCTTGAATGAAGACTTCGGCCGGCTTCTTGGAGTACCTCTTGCTGCTTGGATGAAGACTTCTCCCGGCTTCTTGGAGGATGGATGTCGGATCTTCAAAACTGTAAGTCGATCTTCAGGGGTTAGTGTTAGGATTTTTTAAGGATTTATTAGGTGGGTTTTATTTTTACATTAGGGTTTTGGGCTGCAAAAGAGCTAAATGCCCTTTTAAGGGCAATGCCCATCCAAATGCCCTTTTTCCAGGCAATGGGGAGCTTAGTTTTTTTTAGTTAGTTTGTTATTTGGGGGGTTGGTTGTGTGGGTGGTGGGTTTTACTGTTGGGGGGGTATTTGTATTTTTTATTTACAGGTAAAAGAGCTGATTTCTTTGGGGCAATGCCCAGCAAAAGGCCCTTTTAAGGGCTATTTGTAGTTTATTGTAGGTTAGGGTTTTTTTTTTATTTTGGGGGGCTTTTTTATTTTCATAGGGCCCTTAGATTAGGTGTAATTAGTTTAAATCTTTGATAATTTCTTTTTTATTTTTTGTAACAGTGTTAATTTTTTTGTGTAACTTAGTGTTTGTTATTTTTGGTAACTTAGTTGTAAGTTTTTTTGTCACTTATTAATTTTTTAGTGTAGATTTAAATTATTTAAATAGGGTTAGGTTTTGTTTAAAGTGATGGTCAAGTATGACTAACTACATCTTGCGATCCTAATTGAACTACAAAAATAATGTGACTTTCATTCATCATTTCGCCATATTCATTATACTTTGTGCGATATCTTATATTATTTTCCTACCTTACTAATATCCATCCTCCTCCCGTCGATTGTCCGCCATTGTTTTTTCAGCGGTCACGTGTTTTTATTCTCTAATGACAGTACAGGCCACTCGGGGAATCTGCTCTAAGTCAATACACCCTTATTCAATTCTGCGCATGCCCTAGCTCCGGAATCGCATCCTAACCTCTGTCTCACCGCGATTTTTGCACATGTTAAATTTCAAGCTAGGCAAATTGGATACATTGTATTCCGGACCATATTCAAAGAAACTTTATGTACGTCTTTTTATTTTCTTATTCAATTTGCTGTACTCTTTGATTACACCCTATATTTATAAGCATACTCTTATATTGTGCAGCATCCTTATTTAACAGTGAAACAACATCTGTACATACATTATAAATAATATAATTCTAACGCATGCGTGTACAGTGTAATGAAGGCTGTAATGCCAGGGCAGTGACGTGGGGAGGGGAGGGTAGATCTGTCGCCGGGAGGAAGCAAATTCAAGGAAGTTATTCATGGGGAGGAGCAATGATCGTAACGAGTAAGCACATAAAATAAGTATATATATATTTTGAAATAACATTAGGTACAGTTAATATATGCGATTTAGATTAAAAATACATGTGGATTTGAATTGTACTGATCAATAGTGTAAAATTGACCATCACTTTAAATATATATTTTAATTTGTAGTTTAATGTAATTTTAGTTTAAAAGTTAGTATAGATTAATTATTAATTTAATATAGTTTAATGTAATTTTAATCTAATAGTTAGGTTAGTCTTAGGTTAGGTTAATTATTAGTTTAATATAGCTAAATGTAATTTTAGTATAATAGTTAGTGTAGATTAATTTTTATTTTAACATAGTTTAATGTAATTTTATTATAATAGTGTAGATTAATTAATAGTTTAATATAGTTTAATTTAATTTTAAAGGTAAGTTTAAATTTATAATAAGATAGGGATGAGTTAATATTTAATATTAAGTTAGCGGGCTGTTAGGTTTAGGGGTTAATAGGTTAATTTAGTTTATGGCGATGTGTGGGGCTGGCGGTTTAGGGGTTAATAACTTTATTTAGTTGCGGTGGGCTCCGGGAGCAGAGGGATAGGGGTTAATAACATAATTTAGGTGGCGGCGGTGTAGGGGGCGGCTGATTAGGGGTTAATAAGTATAATGTAGGTGGCGGTGGGCTCCGGGAGCGGAGGAATAAGGGTTAATAAGTTTATTAGAGTGGCGGTGGGCTCTGGGAGTGGCGGTTTAGGGGTTAATAACTTTATGTAGGTGGCAGCGGTGTCAGGACGGCAGAATAGGGGTTAATAAGTATAATGTAGGAGGCGGCAGATTAGGAGTGTTTAGACTCGGGGTACATGTTAGGGTGTTAGGTGTAAACGTTACTTATAATCTCCCATAGGAATCAATGGGATATCTGGCAGCATCGAACATAGCACTCACTGCTTTCAGACTCCCATTGATTCCTATGGCATCTGCCGCCTCCAGGGCGGTGGATTGAAAACCAGGTACGCTGGGCCGGAATAGTGCCGAGCGTATCTGGTAGATATTTGGTAACTTGCAAAAGTAGTCAGATAGTGCCGAATTTGCATTTGGAACATCTGTAATGATGTAAGCATCGATCTGTGTCGGACTGAGACCGGCAGATCTTATGTTACGTCACAAAATTCAACTTTTGCCGGTCTGTAACCTTTGATAAATAAGGCAAATCAGCCTCTCCACAATTACGCTGCGGAATTCCGGCGTATTTGCGGTTGACGGCTTGATAAATAGGCCCCTTGGTATTATTTTATTTAACCTGTCAGCTTTATATAGATAATATCTAGTGTTTTGGCATTTATTCAGTGGTTTTTGGTGTTGGCTGCCTGGAAAAAACATGGAAGACATATCTTGATTGCAAAGTTGGGAAAAGGCCATAAACTCTTGTTTTTTTAGTGCTAGACCATTATTTTTCTGACCTGAAAAATGCTGCTCAATAGTGAGACATCCTATAACTATTTGGGAGATACCAGAGAAGAACGTATGGTTTTGTAATCAGGTTTTCTTACTGGAGGCAGTGCTTAAGTTGTTTTATTTTTTACAATAATGATTTGCTTTTATCTAAACTCCATGGGCCTCATTTATGAAATCTCGGGTAGACAAGACGCTGGAGGGCAACTTTCCACCCATCAATATGGCAAATGCTTGTTCAACCGCTACCCCTGCTCTTTTGCAATTTGTTGACAATTGTTATGGTATAACCCTGATATCGAGGGTTAATACCAGATGAAAGATGCCCTTAATACGGGAATAGCAACACACAAACACAGTTAATACCCCGACGGGGAAAATACACAAAAACAATTTCTCCTAAAACAGGCAAAAGAATAATTCAAAGTAACAATTCCCCCCAAACATGAGACCAAGCTCCATCTTGAGGGTAAAATAGGAATCAGCCAGAGCTGTGGGTTTATTGTTCTTAAATACACATTTTTACACATTAGTACCACCCACAGGGTTTTGTAAAACAACCAATAAACACATACAATACATTCAGACACTCCCACACAAAATCCTCCCCTCTGCCTGTGATACAATTACCTTACACAATGGGTGATGCAATTACCTTACACAATGGTTGATGCAGTTACCTTACACAATGGTTGATACAGTTACCTTACACAATGATTGATGTAATTATCACAGACAGAGAAATACAGTTCAATTGCCATGGAGCCAAAGTCTTTCGTTATACAAATGGGCTACATGGCATAGCTATCTGGGGTATCACTGTTCAAATAGGGCAAGTACTGAATGACCTGGCTTTCGTGTCTTTGCAGGGGAAAAGTAAGCATTTCGACATGGAGCCATAGTCTAAAGGCAGCAGGCGGGCAACCAGGCTCCTCCAATGCACAGTGGCGAGATTGGTTTCGTCACATCTGTCCCCTTTTCCAAACAGACTAACAGGGTATCTGACCTCCTGCCGGTCAGTGCCCTGGTTAGTCCAGCAACCCACTCAAAAAACACAATTAGCAGTACAGCCCACCCACAATAAATGGTCACTACACCTGTGTAGAGGAGAAATTTGTCCATGTCCAGGTGCCACGGCTGTGTGGGGGACTGGTACACTGAATTGGTGGGTTGTGAGGTGGGCAAAGACCAGCTGTACTCTGCCCTGGTGCCAGCACTACCACAGAAGTAGCCTGGTGGGAGCCTGGTTGCTGGAGGAGGAGACCGACTGTCTCCCCTTTGGATACATAGCTGTGCTGCTGGAGGGGGAGACTGATCGTCTCCCCTTTGGACAAAGCACCAGGCTGCTGTGGGGGGAGACTGACTGTCTCCCCTTTGGCTAAACAACCCTGTTGCTGGGGGACAGGACTGACTATCCCTACCCAATGTGCTGTAAGTGCAGAGACCACGGTCCCATCTGCATGGTTGTGGGGCTTACTGTCTCCCCCTGGTGCATTAAGCTGCCGCTGGGGAGAGGGGATAACAAGCTCCTCTCCCATACGTACTTCCAGCCTGCATCTCACTCTGCTGATGGGGGGCAGAACCAACTGTCTCTGCCCCCTGTAACTCAGCCTGCCACTGGGGAATGGAGACTGGGCTCCCAATTCCCTGCATATTCCTCTGCTGCTGGGGGACAGGACCAACTGTCTCTGCCCCCTGTAACTCAGCCTGCCGCTGGGGAATGGAGTCTGGGCTCCCAATTCCCTGCAGGACCAGTGGAGAGACCTCAGTCCCATCTCTACCGGCCACCTGGGGTCCTTCCCAGTAAAACTCCACAATATCTTCCCAGCTGATTGGGTCTGGATCTGGGTCTTTCACCTTGCTGTCCTGCTGAGCCTTTCCAATGGAGTTGAAGAGATCTTGGTAGTCCTGCTCCAGTTCCCACTTCAGGGCTGCTAAGTGAGCCAGGTCTGGCTCTACCTCATGGGGATCAACCCAGTCATGCTTAGCCTCCCTCTCGTAGAAAATGTCCTGAAGTCTGGTCTGCACAGGGCTCCCGAAGTCAGGCTCTGCAAAGGACTCCCATAACAAGCCAGGACCATCAAACTCCTCTCCCTCTGGTTTGTCATGCTCGGCTGTCCAGGGTATATACTGTGCCATATACCACCAGAGCACCTGGTAGGCATCCTCCAGCCATAGCTCCTGCCATACCCGGTGCTCTAGTTCCTTCACCCATTCCTCCAGGGGCTGCTCTCCCATGAAGGGCATCCGCAGGGCCACTTTCTTCTGCAACCGCTGCTCTTCACTGGGGAGACTCTCACCCCGCTGGTATTGTACATTATCCAGGGCCTGGTACCAGATGCCTTTCCTTAATGCATTACGGCCATCCAGTTCCTCCTCCTCGTATAACATTGCTGGTTCCATTCTGTCTTTTAGGGTCGCTGTACTGGGACATGCGTTGCCCCCAACTTTTAAATCCCCGGATATGTAGTTGCTCTTCTGGCCGATGAGGACAATCCCGTAGCTTGCCACCAGTTGTTATGGTATAACCCTGATATCGATGGTTAATACCAGATGAAAGATGCCCTTAAAGTGGGAATAGCAACACACGAACCCAGTTAATACCCTGACGGGGAAAATACACAAATTTTTCTCTCCTAAAACAGGCAAAAGAATAATCCAAAGTAACAATTCCCCCCAAACATGAGACCAAGCTCCATCTTGAGGGTAAAACAGGAATCAGCCAGAGCTGTGGGTTTATTGTTCTTAAATACACATTTTTACACATTAGTACCACCCACAGGGTTTTGTAAAACAACCAATAAACACATACAATACTCTCAGACACTCCCACACAAAATCCTCCCCTCTGCCTGTGATACAATTACCTTACACAATGAGTGATGCAATTACCTTACACAATGGTTGATGCAGTTACCTTACACAATGGTTGATACAGTTACCTTACACAATGATTGATATAATTATCACAGACAGAGAAATACAGTTCAATTGCCATGGAGCCAAAGTCTTTTGTTATACAAATGGGCTACATGGCATAGCTATCTGGGGTATCACTATTCAAATAGGGCAAGTACTGAATGACCCGGCTTTCGTGTCTTTGCAGGGGAAAAGTAAGCATTTCAACATGGGGCCATAGTCTAAAGGCAGCAGGCGTGCAACCAGGCTCCTCCAATGCACAGTGGCGAGATTGGTCTTGTCACAACAATCATCCCATTCGGACATAAGGATTCCAAAACTGTAATCATAGCTTGATAAATGGAGCCTATGTCTTATCTTGTTCAATCAGTCCCGCATCATGGTGTCTTATTAAGATTACAGAAAGAAAGCACAACCTGCAATTCAAAGTAAAAAAAAACTTTATTAGAAGTGCATGCAAAAAAAACTATTAAAACTGCTTACATAGAAAAATTGATTGCAGAGCAGAAATCACTGCAGTAACATTAAAGGGATAATCTAGTCAAAATTACACTTCCATGGGTCGGATAGAGCATGCAATTTTAAGCAACTTTCTAATTTACTCCTATTATCAATTGCTCTTCGTTCTCTTAGTATCTTTATTTGAAAAAGCAGGAATGTAAGCTTTGGAGCCGGCCCATTTTTTTAATTTATTTTTGTTCAGCTCCTTGGGTAGCGTTTGCTGATTGTAGATACATTTAGAGCTCATACATGCAACCTAAAGGAAGAATTATATCAGTAATTTTTGATAATTTTACATTTAAAAAAATATTAATTCAAGAGTCTGGATTTCAGAATAAGTTTGGATTTTGGAATTCAGGAATTGGGGATTCGTACCTGTCAATATAATATAATATTATATATACTGTATATAATAGGAACACTTCCCAGTCAAAGACATCGCCCTATAATACTGTACCCCTTTTACAATGTTTTTATCAATATACCTTTTATTAAAAAGTGTATATATGTGTGCAATACATTATTTTAATGTGTTTGAGCTATGTCCAAAATCAGGTAAAAAGCACATGAACCTTAGTGAGTGGGTGTCATGGATGTCCTTATTTTGATAGCAAAACAAAGACTCTGAGGATAGTTACCATGGAAGACTGCAATATTGTCTTGAACAATTAGAAATATTGTCTATGTAGACTACTAGATGAATTGTCTGAGACTGAAGTGCTGCTACTGGTTTGAGGAACTTAGTGAAGCATATGGTGCTGAATTTAGGCTATTTTTTCATATAGAATTGTCCTGTAGTTGTATTCTCAGGTGACATATCAGGTATAATTTGCCCGCATTTTTCCCCACATTCTAGTCCTTTTATAGTGTGGCCTCGACCACCATCTATATAATCCAACGTATTGAACTTGTTTCCAGGGTTTCCTACATTTGCTTATCGTCTCTTAACAAATTGATTATCTTTTTGACCACTCTACAACCTTTCCTTTTTGCCAGTAAGTTGCCAAACCTCTGCTTGTCCATGATCTCTCTCCAAGCCTGATGATTCTGCACCTTGTTGCCTGCATGTTGTCATATCCCAACCTGTACTTCCCTTCTCTTCTTGATCTCATCTGCCACACTGATAGTAACCAACTTAATCTTAACATGAGTCACATACTGGATTCCCCCTAGATTAGAGGGACAGTGTTGTTATATTCCACTTCTTAGCCACTAATAACAATAATATTTTATTTTAGATAGAAATATATGGTATTATGTGGGAATAGGTTATCCTTTGGAATCCTGCATACCTGTTACATAAAATAGTAACCAAAAGAGTTATAGATTTTCTTTATAATTATCTTTATATGGATAAGGGAGTGAAAATGAGAATGGGTGGGGTGAAATTAACGAAAGGGAAGGTTGTAGGCCATGAAAATAGATGGGAGGGAGGTGTTAAAAAGTGGGAAAAGATGGACAAGTGATTATGGGAAGGATGAGAAAGAATGGAAAAAAATGCAGATTAAGGGGGTTAATTCAGGGAACAAGGGTAAAAAAAAGTTTTACATTTTCTCAATGAGGTTTAATTTGAATAAATAAAAATAAAAGTGTAGTCTACATCAATCAGTCTTTTTATCCATCTGCTTTATTTTCTCAAAGCTCTATGCATTTTTGGGTCATCCATGCAAGCCGATTGTACAAGCTTAAGCACTAAATTCATTAACCTGGATTTTATTTTAAAATCTCTAAGGATCACATAATTTAGTTTCTTGGAAAATAAAATCACTTAAGTCACATTTCTAAGCACTGACTGTTTCTCATTTTTTACTGCTATATCTCTTCTAGGTATTCCTATACAAGAGTGCTTAATAACAATATAGATTCAATGCTATATATATATTTTTTTATTTAAATCTCTGGTTTACCAGATTAACAGATTAAAGCTCTTGCATTATAAAGATTAAATGCCATTCATAACAAAATAGAATCTGCTGCACTGTGCCCGCTCTAGTATTTATCACTAAGTAAATATAAAGGGGCATGTTCAACATTTTATATTTATGAGAGCCTATAAATATTCCATTTAATCATGAGTCAATTAACGGTATCACTAAAGAGACATGAAACCCAACATATTTCTTGATTCAGATAGAGCATGCCATTTTAAACAACTTTCTAATTTACTTCTATCATGCTCATGTGTATAAAAAAACTTAAAACCTATTTAAAACAGCAACGGGTTTCTCAGCCAGCACTAGGCTGTTTCTTCAGGGTACATAAAATAAAAAATGACATACACTTATGCTATATACTGTATGTTATCAACTGATCTGTGATAGGACCAAACAAAGATTAATTACACCTGTTGGCTTTCAAGCAGGAAAGCTCTGGTTGCCCGGGGGACTGATTGTGGAGGGAAGTCTCTTTGCTCTACAGGTGTAATTAATCTTTGTTTGGTCCTATCACAGATCAGTTAATAGCATACATAACAAGTGTATGTCATTTTTTATTTCATGTAGCCTGAATAAAAACAGCCGAGTGCTTGCTGAGAAACACATTGCTGTTTTAAATAAATTTTACTTTTGTATACACTTGTGCTATTTTTGGATATATAATCACCGTGTGGATTCCATTGCTGTGACCACCTGAGTGCAGTCAGTTGGAAGGCTGTGAAGTCCCAGCTTGCGCATCTAGCACACTGTTGTGCATCTGCTACGTAAGTGTTTATAATCCACGCTCACTGCCTTAAAGTCAAAACTTTGCTGGGCTATGTGGTTCTGTGTTTACCCTTTGTAGGAATCCTTTCTGATTTGAAACTGTTCCTGTGACCCAGTTGGATGTGGACATATTCCATACAGTTAGCTGGACCACTGTGAAGTGCCTTTTTAGCACCTACCTGGTGCAACATTCTTGTGAGTAAATCACCTTGTCTTGATTTAACTCCATGTCAAACTGTACTAGCCCTTTCGGCGCCTTTGTGTTTTATTTTATTTTGTAGATCTTTTCCTGGGAGAATGACCATTTTTTTGACAAAGAGCTGCCGGAATCACTTTCAGCTTTGGAGGACTAATCATCCACTCTGTATATTTATACATAACAGACTCTTTTTATATTTTATTTGTTGATTAATAATAATTTAACATCAAGTAAGACTTGAGAGCGCCTCCTAGTGGCTGTGTGTGAATATACACATAACTTGTGCTTTATTATATACTGTATATATATAATGTGTGTGTCTGTGTGTTTGTAGATGTGTATTTATATGTATATGAATGTATTTACAGATATATATATATATATATATACACACACACACATATAAACACACACACACACACATATATATATATATATGTGTGTGTGTGAGTGTGTGTGAGTGTGTGTGTGTGTGTGTGTGTGTGTGTGTGTGTGTGTGTGTGCATTGGAGCCCTTTGCAGTCAAGCAGCTGAAAAGAGGTAAAATCATGTTTCTGCAATATTCATATTTAATAAATTGTTCAAATGTGTATTTACTGTAAATATTTAACATTCCAATGTTCTTCACTTAAAGGGACACTAAACCCAAAAATTTTCTTTCGTGATTCAGAAAGAGAATTCAATTTTAAACAACTTTACAATTTACTTCTATTATCTAATATGCTTTATTTTTTAGATATCCTTTGTTAACGAAATAGCAATGCACATGGGTGAGCCAATAACACGAGGCATCTATATGCAGGCACCAATCAGCAGCTACTGAGCCTATCTAGATATACTATTCCGCAAAGAATATCAAGAGAATGAAGCAAAATAGATAATTGAAGTAAATTAGAAAGTTGTTTAAAATGGCATGCTCTATCTAAATCACGAAAGAAAAAATGTGGGTTTAATGTCCCTTTAAGGGAATATGTTCTAAGTATTTTAAATAGATATCCCTATATATATATATATATATATATATATATATATATATATATACCTATACATAATCATATATATATAAATTTATATATGTGTGTGTGTGTGTGTGTATATGTATATATACAGGTATCCTATATAATAAAAGGCCAGGTATGTTTGTCAGATGCAGTCATGCGCAGTAGAGACTGCACAAGGACAAACATACCTGGCCTTGAGCAGCAGAGGTTTGCGCACTGCGGAAGCTGCTGTGATGGGGGCGTGACCGGGTGTGCCGTGATGGGGACGTGGCCGGACGTGCTGTGATGGGGGCGTGGTCAGGTGTGTTGTAGTGTTGACGTAGTCGGCGGGCGTGATGAGGGGCGTGGCTGGGCTGGAGTGCGCACAAAGGGGCGTGGCCAACTGGAGCGGCTTTGGGGGCAGCAGCATGGTCAAGTTAGAGAGTAAAACAGAGGGGAGAGCAAAAGAGAGGGGCGAGAGGAGGAGAGAGGAGGAGAGAGCAGTGCAGAGGGGGAGAGAGGAGGAGGGAGGGGGAGAGCAAAAGAGAGGGGGAGAGAGAGAGAGCAAAAGAGAGGGGAGAGAGAGAGAGCAAAAGAGGGGGAGAGAGCAAAAGAGGGGGGAGAGCAAAAGAGGAGGAGGGAGAGAGCAAAAGAGGGGGGAGAGAGAGAGCAAAAGATGGGGGAGAGAGTGCAATAGAGGGGGAGAGAGCGCAATAGAGGGGGAGAGAGTGCACAATAGAGGGGGAGAGAGAGCGCAACAGAGGGGGAGAGAGAGCGCAAAAGAGGGGGAGAGAGAGCTCAAAAGAGAGGAGGGGGAGAGAGAGCTCAAAAGAGAGGGGGGAGAGAGGGAGCTCAAAAGAGGGGGGAGAGAGAGCACAACAGAGGGGGAGAGAGCGCAACAGAGAGGGAGAGAGAGTGCAAAAAGAGGGGGAGAGAGAGCGCAAAAGAGAGGCGATAGAGAGCACAAAAGAGAGGGGGAGAGCGCAAAAGAGGGGGGAGAGAGAGCAAAAGATAGGGGGAGAGAGCAAAAGAGGGGGGAGAGCAAAAGAGGGGGGAGAGAGAGCAAAAGAGGGAGGAGAGAGCAAAAGAGGGGGGGAGAGAGAGCAAAAGAGGGGGAGAGAGAGCAAAAGAGTGGGAGAGAGTAAAAGAAGGGGAGAGAGCAAAAGACGGGGGAGAGAGAGAGCACAAAAGAGGGGGAGAGAGGGAGCTCAAAAGAGAGGGGGGAGAGAGAGCGCAAAAGAGAGGGGGGAGAGAGAGGGAGCAAGGGTTGGAACCATGGTACTTAAAAATTTTTTAGGACAAGTAGATATATAATTTACCTAAAAAACTTCAGATTTATATAGAAATATGCTGTTTAAAGAACATTGGAATGTGAAATATTCATATTTCATATCGGGTTAGCGCGCATGAGAAAATGCAATCGGGTTTGCATGACTTTGTAATGCAGTCACAATATTTAAAGTTTGGCTTTTTCTGTGTGTCGGGTTAGTGCTCATACGAAAACTTAACTTCTAATATGCACGCTATACAACACGCTTAAAAAGCTAACTTCAAACGGAATTAACATAGGAACAGAGCGATAAATAACGCCCCACTCATAATCTAGCCTGTAATAGGATATACATTGTGAGGGGGTGATAAAGTCCTCTTCAGAATTTCCAGAGCCCACAAAACCAATGCTGTGAAGTATTCTTGTGACAATAACCAGGACTCTAGATGGCCAACTCATTTTAAAGAGCAGGACCATATTTTGATGTAAAGCTAGGCACAAACCCAGTTGGTTTGGGAGGTCTTGAATAATTACAAATACCTTTCCTGTCAATGGATCTAAAGGAAATCTAGATAGGCAAAACCTCTAACCATATCTATTGTTTAACCTTTCAAAACATAATTATATACTAAAATGTCAATCAAAGCTGAAAGCCATGTCCCCAAGTAGAGACTGACTAGAAATGTCTTATTCAAAGCCTAAAACATTTTTGTAAACACTTAGATGTCTACAAAGCTACCAGCATACTAATCTTTAAAGTTAATAACATTAAATACACTTTTGAGGAATATGATCTAGGAAGACAAACGCCAGTAATAGTGTCACCACATCATAATGAAAATTAATATTTCAGTAAAAATGAACCAACGGTGCAGGGACCTAAACGTTCATGGAACTAGGAAGAAAATTCCAAATACAATTCCTTCCTTAGCAGCAAAGATGGCACAAATATTGTGATGTGTGATAGCTGTTTATAAGCAACTTTATCTCACAAACCTTTACCCATGAGAATCAAGGATTCAGTAACCAAGTTCATGCACTTGCTAAAGGAATGGACCCCGACACAGAAGATTAGGAATGATGTCTTGCCAGGAGCTAAAAGGACTTGATCACTCTCTGTTTTCACTTGTGAGGAATAAAAACAATTAGAGGAAAGACATCAACTAGTCTGAAAGTAATCACCTTCATGGCAATGGCAAGAATATCCTGCTTCTAATATAATAACTGCAACCAGTGAAAGTTCTAAGGAGGTAGCCATGAAATGAACCTCCAAGATATGATCCTAGACTACCCTCTGACCATCTGCAATTCCGCCCACCTTTACTGACTCCACCAATAAAAAATCCATGGCCTACAGAACATCTGCAAATCCAACAATATGTTTTCCTAACTCTGTCCTGGAAAGTCCCTCAGAGCTGTAACTACTTTTAATGCAACTTTGCAATTTCTCTTGTTGCCATTAGATCTGAGAAGACTCCTGAACCTTAAGCTGATCCAGAGTGGGAAACAGAACAAGAGAAATGTAATATGAAGTATGTAATTACAAGTGAATTGATCTTTTACTCTTCATTTGCAGTTTTTCTTTTCAGTGGCAAAAGTGACAGTTATAAAGTGACAGTTATAAAGTGACAGTTATAAAGTGTTAGTTCCTTTGAAGGGATAGCCTGAAAATTCAAGAAAGGAAATCTGGCAAAT
Organism: Bombina bombina; assembly: GCF_027579735.1. NCBI lineage: Eukaryota > Metazoa > Chordata > Amphibia > Anura > Bombinatoridae > Bombina > Bombina bombina. The sequence continues at coordinate 312,310,657 of NC_069499.1, read as the reverse complement.
TCCCAAGTCCAAAAAAATGATGAACGTAAGAGATCACCTTCTGGTTGTTTTAGGCCATTTACATTGAAACATGAAAAACAATTTTATTTTTTCTTTTCTTTAGAAAGAGCGTGCAATTTTAAACAACTTTCCAATTGACTTCTATTATCTAATTTGTTTCATTCTCTAGATATCCTTTGTTGAAAAGCATATCTAAATAGGCTTAATAGCTGCCGATTGGTGGCTGGACATAGATGGCTTGTGTGATTGGCTCACCCATGTGCATTTCTATTTCTTCAACAAAGGATATCTAAAGAATGAGGCACATTAGATAATAGAAGTAAATTGGAATATTGTTTAAAATCGTATTCTCTTTCGAAATCATAAAAGAAAAAATTTGGATTTCATGCCCCTTTAACACTTAACGTCAATTAAATTGATCAAATTTTCTTGCTTTGTGTTTCCTACAACCAGTAGTTTACCATTTGTGTCTCCCTTGAAATGAATAAGAAGAGATAAACAACAAAAAGCACAGTGTTTACATTACACAAAGTATCATTTTCTAATGTTGAATATTGATTAAAATTTACACTTCTCAAAACTAGACGTTAAGGCACAAAGAGCAAACAAAATTGTGTACCCGGAAGTAAACATTATTTGCACGTGTTAAATGTAACTTTTGCAATGTAAATCCATCCTGAGGAGTGTTGAGCAATCTGAATTACATTTGTATATACTCATACTGGGAATATTTAGTATGTTTGCCCAATGATTATGGCCTTTATTACAATTGATTACAATTGGCAATTTGCTCCCAAAAAAAATGCTTTTAGCTTTCCAACCAAATTGTGAACAGAGTTTCTTGAGTGATCACAATGTTATATAATTTCATTTATTAAAAACCTGCTGCCGCAAACGTGTTTTCAACCGAAAAGCTACCAAAGGACTTTTCGTGTGTAAAGTATCTCTTTTTGAAAAGAAACTGGAAGATCTCCTGAAACATTCTCATACAAAATTACAAACAAACAAAAAATACCCCTGCACTCTCTTCTGGACTAAGCAACAGTTTATTAATGGGGTCCCTTCCAAACCCAAACAGTAGTAAGTTACAAGTGACAATTAGTAACTGCTGTGCTAACATTTTTCTCATACAACAGCCCATTCACACCTCTTAATGTTACAGGCCTTTGTTCACTCTGCAAGGAAAATACTCATTTGCATGTGTGACATTAACCTATTGTCAAACGGGCAAAAAGAGAAAATTTCCAGAACGGCTCACTCCAAAACACTTATTTATTAAAAAGTTATACCACCATGGGCTTAACAACATACAAAAGTAAGAGTAAAATCAGATACAAAAAAGCACAGCACACATCCCAGCCAAGGACGCATTTTGGGATTGGCCTGTACTCACGGTAAAAAATCTATTGTCGAGGCCTTGCCGAGCTCGGGGTCTCCCTGAGAGAACTGTATACCACGTACCTCGCAGCAAGATAATAGTAAGAGGGCCCGAGCTGGCTTTTTGGAGCGGTGCCTGCTGGAGTGTGAGGACTCTGAGACCATGGAGGGGCTATTAGCGGCATTGCACAACTGGCAGGAGGACTTTGAGTGCAAGATGGGCCACAGATTTGACCGCCTCCTAACCATCATGGCGGATACCCATGCAGAAATTGCTACTGAAGTCTCGGATGTGGCACCCCATGCAGCTTTGAACACACAGCGCAGTGATTCTCAGGAGGATATTGATCAACCCCCGGATAACTCACCGCTCACCGCAGAATCAGAGGCCTGTGGATTACCAGCGACCCGGTACAGGTCAGATCTCTTAATCCAGATACCCAGGGGGGACTGTGGGAGCTCCTACCATTGCGCTGCTACACTTCAGGAGGGTGCGCGCAGAAGACAATTCTACTCCAACATGACCCACAGCCTGAGGCTACATCGGATGGACATATCATGCTGGGAAACTCTGGATTTACCTGGCATCTTGGTGAGACAACTGTTTGTAAAGACCGGTGTGGGCTGAGCATTCCTACTGCGGCTGTCATTTGTGCAGCTACCGCCATGTTCAGCAGGGTGCCTCTGTTCTAACATTGCAATCCCATATGACGACCGTTAGGTCTGAACTCACAGACTCAATTTTGTGAACATTTTATCTTATGGCCCCAGCAATATTCATATTTGTCAGCTTACTGGAGATATGAGAACCTATATCCTCTCTGATTATTTGGCTAACTGTGGATCTAAATATGCAACTGATATGTCCCTTGTACTTGTAAATTACCACTGTCTGCCCTTTGCTCTTTCCTAATCTAATCTCTATCCATATATAGTGAACAGTTTATCCCTCTCATACCATTGCAGCCTCCTCCTGATGATATGTTTTATTGGGAAAGAGAATGCTAGTTTTCAGATATTACTTGGGTAGCGGGTTTTTTTCAAGGAATGGGACCACAATACTTGTCTTAGATCCGCCTCTCTTCCCCCCTCCCTCCCCCCTCTTTCCTCCCTCCTTCCCCCCCTCTCCCCCCCCCCCTTTTTCCCCCCTCTCCCCCCCCTTCCCCCCCCCTCTCCCCCCCCCCCCTCTCCCCCCCCTTTTCCCCTCATCTCCCCCCCCTTTTCCCCTCATCTCCCCCCCTTTTTCCCCCATCTCCCCCCCCTTTCCCTCCTCCCTTCTCCCCTCTCCTACTCCCCTCCAACCTTCTTCTCCTCCCTTCCTCCTCCTCTCCTTCCCTCCTTTCCCCCCTCCCTTTCCCCTCCCTTTTCCCCTTTCCCCTTCCTCTCCCCCTTCCTCCTCCCCTCCCTCCTTTCCTCCCCTTTTTCTTCTCCCCCCTCCTTTTCCATTCCCTCCTTTTCTCCTTCCCCTCTTTCCTCCATCCTTCCTGCTTCCCCCCCCCCCCCCTCTCAATTGTGTAGTAAAGGGATAAATAATTTATCCTCTATGCTCCTATCTGGCAGAGTTATGAAGTCTCTGCCCTGTTCGTAGGGCCTCGGTTAGAGAATATACCCATATGAGTGTAAAAATGGCTCTTCGAATGTCACTAATGTAACAATATATTATGAATGTCATGCATTGTTTATTATCTACAAGCTGCGTCTCACTATTGGCTTTCTGTATTTGCAACCTCACTTATATATCTAATGCTTTTTCTAGAATTATTACTATGCTGCCTAAGGCTCAGAGATTCTAGGACGTCCAATGCTTATGTTTTCTTTCATATGCTACCCACCGTGGTGGTATAAGCACTCACTAACCTTCGGGTGATTGATAATTCCTTTTGAGCCTGCAATTTTTGGTCTGTTAGTTTTCTAGCCTCAATGCTCTTCCCATATTTGTATCTTGGTGAACAACTACATCCCTTTATTTATCAGTATGTGAGCTTTTATGAGACGCAGTTTCTACAGTTTGTTTCTCTGACATAATATGAGATATTGAAATATTTAATGTTGTAATATCTGGTTATATCATCTCCTTCTATATTATTCTGAGCTTCTCGGACCTCACCAGGGTCCTATCTGCCATAGGGAGGAGCTATTCAGCGTAGGCCTTGATTGGGTCTGTGCTGCCTAAAAGCCCTCTGAATAGTACCCTTAATTCATAGAAGTCCAAAAGTGGCTTCAGTCATCTTTGAGGGAAAAGAGGGCGATTTTGAGTTTGCTCTCCAACTTCTATTCATTTGATGTATACTTTAACCTGAGAACATTTTGTGAATTTGACAGGAGATTTATCTCTATATCTGTTCTTCTACGTTTATAATTGTCCACAATACTTGTTTTTTTTTTGTTTTTTGTTTTTTGTTTTTTTTTTTAATCAACCAAACATTGAAAATATTTCACAATCTATTTTTTTTTTCTGTTGTTTTCTATTGACAATATATTTAATAGAACATTTAGAGGGACATAATACCCACATGCCAAATCCCCTAAAACTGATGCAGCATAACTGCAAAAAGCTGCCAGGAAAACACCACCTGCACATCTCTATGCAAAAAAGGAAGATATTTTACCTCACAATCTCCTCAGCTCCACAATACTTGTTTTACTATATGCTTTATACTATGTCCATGTTGGGGCAAACTGTTCTTGTGTATTTGTAAGTGCAATTCCCTCAATAAAAACATATTTAAAAAAAAAAAAAAAATCTATTGTCATCACAATAAATTCTCAGCACTAAGTATCTATATAAATGCCATATGTATCTTGATGGACATACTTCTATAGTCACTTCAGGACAACATCTACAAATGGCGTGATATTATATTTCATCTTTAATATTTGATTGTAAGCCTCACTCACACTGCTGTGGTTGTCACTAAAACTACTGGCATCTTTTAAATCGTGTTTTTAAAGGAGATCACTTAGTCGTGACTTTAATGGTTAACTTTGCAATCCATTTTCCTTCGCTCCACTGCTAATCCATCTAAATGCACACTAATGGACCGATTTAACAATTTGTGGACGGACATGATCCGCTATAGTGGACCATGTATGCCGCACATCAATAAATGCCGACAGCATAAGCTGTCAGCATTTATCATTGCACAAGCATTTCTAGTAAAATGCTTGTGCAATGCCACCCCCTGCACATTCGCGTCCAATCAGCCACTAGCAGGGGGTGTCAATCAACCCGATTGTATCCGATCGGGCAGATCGCTGTCCGCTGCCTCAGAGGTGACGGACGAGTTAAGGAGCAGCAGCCTTAAGAACTCCATTCGGGGGTTGATAAATCAGCCCCATAAGTCCAAACTCATAAGCAAAAGAGTGCCTTTCAAAGTCCTTGTGCCTACATTAGTGAACTTCTAATCTTAAACAAGCATTCGTAACCATGAGTTCAGAAATGAAGGTGTGAATGAGTTTGGACTTATCGTACATGGAGGTGCGTCCCCTTTAAAAACCCATTCACAAAGGCTCAATATCGTTTCAGGGTCTCTTATAGGAAGCAGCAGGGCCATGATTCACAGTTTAAAGAATGTTAAAATATAGTTAAAAAAAATTATGCTTACCTGATAAATTTCTTTCTTTCCGGGCATGGAGAGTCCATGACATCATTCCAATTACTAGTGGGATTTTCAACTCCTGGCCAGCAGGAGGAGGCAAAGGCACCCCAGCAAAGCTGTTAAGTGTAACTTCCCTTACCCATAATCCCCAGTCATTCGGCCAAAGGAAAATTGAAAAAGAAGAAACACAAGGGTGAAAAAAGTGCCTGAGGTTTACTCAAAAAAACTGCCAAAATATAATGAAAAAAGAGGGCGGGGTCGTGGACTTTACATGCCCAGAAAGAAATACATTTATCAAGTAAGCATAAATTTTATTTCCTTTCCTATGGCATGGAGAGTCCACAACATCATTCCAATTACTAGTGGGAACCAATACCCAAGCTAGAGGACACGGAATGAACAGGGAGGGAGAACAAGGCAGGAGGACCTAAACAGAAGGCACCACTGCTTGAAGAACCTTTCTCCCAAAAGAGGCCTCAGCCGAGGCAAAAGTATAACATTTGTAGAATTTTGAAAAAGTATGCAAAGAGGACCATGTTGCCCCCTTGCAAATCTGTTCCACAGAAGCTTCATTTTTGAAAGCCCAAGATGAGAAGACAGCCCTAGTGGAATAAGCCGTAATTCTCTCAGGAGGCTGCTGTCCAGCAGTCTCATAAGCAAAACAAATCATACTTCTTAACCAGAGGGAAAGAGTGGTAGAAGTGGCCTTCTGACCATTACGCTTTCCAGAGAAAACAACAAACAAGGCAGAAGATTGCCAAAAATCCTTAGTAGCTTGTAAGTAAACACAACATTCAAATTAGGCAAAAAACGTTCCTTATGAGAAGAAGGATTAGGAAAAAAAGTAGGAACAACAATTTCCTAATTAATGTTTTGATCCAACACCACCTTAGGGAGAAACCCCAATTTAATACGAAGGACCGCCTTATCTGCATAAAAAATAAGGTATGGGGAATAACACTGCAGAGCTGAAGGCTCTGAAACTCTGCGAGCGGAAGAAATAGCAAGGAGAAACAAAACCTTCCAAGATAACAACTTTATATCAGCAACATGTATAAGCTCAAACCAAGCCTGCTGCAAAACTTTAAGAACTAGGTTAAGGCTCCAAGGAGGAGCACCAGGCTTAAACATAGGCCTGATTCTGACAAGGGTCTGAACAAAAGCTTGAACATCTGGAAATTCTACCAGACGTTTGAGCAAAAGGATAGACAGTGCAGAAATCTGAACTTTCAGAGTACTGACTGACAAACCCTTCTCCAGGCCATCCTGAAAAAAAGATAAAATCCGGGGAATCCGGGGGGCGGAGCCAACTGCCAAAGCCATCGGTTGCACATTGCTGGAGCTCCTGAGCTATAATCTAATATAGTGTCATTATATATGCATTGGAGACCTCTTCTCAGATGCTATTCTGGATTTTCACTTAGTCTATATGACTATCTATCTATCTATCTATTGTGAGAGCAGGATTTGAGCTTCACTAATAAATAGCACCTAAAGCTGGTAACAAATATTTCATTGTAAGAGCGCGAATCACCATTTTAGAGCAGTATGGAGTCCCTAAGCAGATGGGAAGATAGGACGGAACAACTACTGCAAGATTTTTATGGGGAGTTGCAGAAGGATCTGATCACTATAAGGGACAAGCTGGAAGCACTAGTCTCTTGCCAAGAACAGACGGAGGAGGCATTTGAGAATACAGACCCCCTCCCCTAAAAAGCACCATCGAAGATGAGCCGGACACTGCAATTGGGCTCATATCTAGATCTGACCTTTGCTGGCTAGAGGAACCACTTGCTCGCATAAGCAACGATTTGTTGGTCTCAAGAGAATTTGGGGAATACACAGCAGCCCCACACTGGTCGACAGATATCTGGTCTGAGATCTCCTACGCAGAACAGCCCGAGAGGCTCCAACGCATCACAAAGTCACCAGGTATCCAGCTACTCGTCAGACACCTCCACAGCCCTTATGTCTTACACAAACATGATTCCCCAGAACAGTCACTAGACCTTTGGGCCAGGAAATACTTACCTTTAGCCTACTCCCGAGATGTGATACTTCAGAGCGCTCCCCATGCTGTCAGCCGCTTCACAGGCAATTTGGACAAACTATGGCGATCACTCTGGGACCCAGGAAAAGATTGACATACAGGCCTCCTCTTACCTAAGTAAGCTTTACCTGTTTCTACAGCCCTCTATGTGGCGCTTTGTGACCCTCTGTGCAACTCTCAAAATCGGAATGGACACTAGCCGGATGTATGCCAGACTTAGCTTACTATGAAGAGGGCTAGGTATCACAACAACAGAATCTGTCTTTTCGAATAAGGGACATTACATTGATCACTTGCCAGTTACTCTGCCTTCAATGTTGTTTATAAGTAATTGTGTTTATCTTCAAGCTCAAACCTAGAAGTTAGCTATATATACTGATGGCTGCAGACTTCGATGGGACAATATACTTAATGTACTATATGATACTATTTGGCGCCATTCTAAACTCACATCTAATATGAGCTGGGCTGTAAGACGGTAGGAATATGTGTCCACATAAAATATAGTGCTAAAACTACTATCCACTGTGTTCTTTATTCCCAGTGGAGTCATTATTTTTTTTGTGTCAATTAGCTAACTAGCCATCTGTAGAAAGTCTCTCTATCTGACAGTATACACTTGGTTTTATATATAGTCATACTACTATTTTTAGGTGTACAGGTATATGTTTTTGTTGTCTAAATGCTATGTTATTATTATTTTATATGTTATCTGTTACTATTATTCCCCCTAAATAGTTTTAATACCCGATAGTACTATATCAGATATGGTTTATTGTAGGAGATCTGAATAATTGTTATCCTAATCAGCTAGATACCCTGACTGCCGTATTTACATGGACATATTATGAAAATTAGAACATGTAAGCTATAAACAACTTTGCTGTTCTATATTAGATAGCTATTGTATATTAGTATAACGACAGCTCACTTAACACTGCAATGTCATGTATTAACTTATGTATATTAGAGATGCTACTGAATAGTACATGGAGGTTGTAACTTTATTGCTAGTGACCAGCAAAATGGGGTTTCTAAGCTAGGTAGGTTTCATTTATCATATTAAAATTTGAAATGTGTAGCTTATAGCCGGAGCAGTATAATGTAGTATTTCAGTAGTAGTTATTATATAACAGCAACCACTCATGCTTTGCATACATAACTTAGTATTTTTGCTTAAGCGGTACTATAGACATAATTTCCTTAATTAGCTATACATTCTACACAACGTGCAAATTGGTGAATAGCCTGTATTGGACAACATTAGTTACTTGGTGCCTATTACCTTGATATGACTAAGTTTGTTTCTTATATAAGTGCGGAGACTCAGTTAAGCAGCTCTATATTCATTTATGCGTATAGCTACTTTACCTTGGCTAAACCAAGGATCTGCAATTAGAGGAGTAAAGGCAGCTTCTTATATCAAATTTTATCTTCAAGTATGGGACCTAAGTATTGACAGGGACATATAAAGCACATGAAGTACTGAGTGTATTTATATTAGGGCTATACTTTATTATGGAATGTATGCTAATACTGAAGGGGGTTGCCTATTTTGTACGTGTCTAACCTTTACCATCTCTAACTAAGATGGTACTGATGGCTGTTGATTGTGATATTAAGAGCATTAGTTTAATATGACCCTCAGGCAAACTAATGTGTATGTTACTCATAATCTTACTACCTATATTTGGGCGAATCTATGCTATCTCAACTATACCCCCAAAAATACTAAATGCTATAACTTGTCTAAATGAGTTATATTCTCAAACCCCTTCTTATTCTGCTTTCACCCCACTCAGAACCTGCTCAAATCAATCCTTAGAAGGAAACTTATTAACTCAACAGAGTGATTATGTAGTATGTACAATGTGCCTATATTTTCATTATTATCTGTAAACTAGCCTTGACGATCTACTAGTACAATAGGTTCCACACATAAGCAATTACTGCTGATTTAGGTAGATTATTTGGGCATGTCTTACTGGAGTTTTCTCTTCATCTAATATGTCTTATAACTCTGTGTCAGAACATTTATATTATTGAAGGTTTTTCGTATCGCTATTTTGGACATCCTACCTGTATATATTCAAGTTTATTAATTATTATGAAGGCACATGGTTAGGACTATCATTGCAGCATATAGCCTACTAGTTATATAGTAAACCCATATGTTTTGAATTTTCCTTAATATTTTAATATACGTCTACATCAGTCACTAACCTATGTATACATTACTAACCTCAGCTGACGCATTATATTATGGACCCCTAGACACACCAAGATGTCAATTATAGTATAATCTTCACTGACATTATCTCATATAACTAACTCTACAACAACATTCTTAAGAGGTCCCGCTATATCTTATATCCGTTATGACGTCTGAATGTAGTTTTATATATATGTGTTTATACGTATGGCTCCGCCCTCCAACCCTCCCCACATATTGATAGCGGTGCTTACCCGCTGAAATCCCCCCCCCCCCATAACATATACCCATTCCTTCTCTTCTGCTACTACATTATAAAATCGAGGTTTCATCTGCCTATCTATTGTGATTTGTATAATCGTTGAAATATGTTGTTCAATTGTATTTGTATCATTCTCTATTATCAAAAGGCGGTTTATGTTTTATGTTTTATGTTTATTATACAAAACCTCAATAAAAAATATTTAAAAAAAAAAAAAAAATACGGGGAATCCTCACCCGACTCCAAGAAAAACCTTTAGCTTCACACCACAAAAGGTATTTAACCATATCTTATGGCAAATCCTATGAGTAACAGGTTTACGAGCCTGAAGCATAGTATCAATTAATGCCTCTGAAAAACCACATCTAGACAGAACAAGTTGTTCAATCTCCAAGCAGTCAGCTTCAGAGAATCTAGATTTGGATGGAGGAATGAACCCTGAATTAGAAGGTCCTTCCACAGGGGTAACCTCCAAGGTGGAAGAGATAACATCTTCACCAGATCCGCAAACCAGATCCTGAGAGGCCAGGCAGGAGCTATTAGAATCATAGAAGCTCTCTCCTGCTTGATACGAGCAATGATTTGTGGAAGGAGAGCAAACGGAGGAAACAGGTATGCTAGCCCAAAATCCCAAGGACCGCCAGAGTATCTATCAGAGCGGCCTAAGGATCTCTTGACCTTGAACCGTACTTTGGAAACTTGCCGTTTGACAAGACACCAGCAGATCTAACTCTGGAACCCCCCACCTGAGGGTTATCCTGGAGAACACTTCCGGATGGAGAGCCCACTCCCCCGGATGAAAAGTCTGTCTGCTCAGAAAATACTTTTCCGAATTGTCCACTCCTGGAATGATGAGGGCATATAGGAGACAATTGTGAGCTTCCGCCCACTGCAGAATGCGAGTCACCTCCTTCATCGCCAAGGAACTCTGAGTTCCTCCCTGGTGGTTGATGTAAGCCACTGAGGTGATGTTGTCCGACTGGAATCTGATAAACTGGACTATAGATAATTGAGGCCAAGCTGTCAGGGCATAGAAGATTGCTCTCAATTCCAAGATGTTTATGGGAAGACTCTTCCCGAGACCACAGACCCTGAGCTTTCAGAAAACCCCAAACATCTCCCCAGCCTGACAGACTGGAGTTCATAGTCACAATCACCCAGGAAGGTCTCTAGACAGAAGTTCCTGAGAAATTATCCACAAGGGAGAATCAATTGTTAGGGGATCCAGATCTATCCTCTGTGATAAATCTGAAAAGTCCCCTTTCCATAGACAGATCATGCATAATTGCAGAGTTCCTCAAATAGAACCATAAACCATTTGCACAGCCGTGCCCGGATCTGAACCTGGGTCTCCTGGATCCCAGGTTGTTTCTCTATACCTGCACTACCAGAAAAAGGAATGACGTACATGGAAGCAACCATCAGACCAATAACCTCTATGCATTCAGCCACTGGTGGAGGAATAGCAGATTGGAGAGAAAAGCATGAGGCAATAAGAATGGAGTTTCTGACATTTGTCAAGAAAATCGACATGGATAGGGAATGTATGATAGTACCTAAGGAACACACCCTTGAAGCTGGAACAAGGGAAATCTAGTGCAGATTTGCCTCCATCCATGGGAACAAAGAAAATACAACAACATCTCTGTATGAGATTTTATTAGATGAAAATATGATGCTCAATCCAAGTCATCGTCTAGGTAAGGTGCTGTCAGGGTTTTTTCCCTGTTGTTTGCCATGTGCTGCTGGCAGCCATTTTACTCACCTCTCTTCCTGACTATGGTGCATTGTGGGGGATGCTGCTCATTTCCTACACTTCCTTTTATGGCCAGACTGGTGTGCATCATCCATGTGAGACAGGATGCAGTCTCAGAATTGTGATGTCATCACTTATTATTTAAAGGGCCTCTGTTCAGTATGCTTTGCCTTTGCGTTGTCTCAGACCTGTTTGTGAGAGTTTCTGTGTATTACCTGGCTGCCTGATGTCCTTCCTGGTTCCTGATCCCTGCCTTGTTCCTGACTCTGCTGTTTTCCTTGTTCCTGATTCCGGCTCGTCTGACTATTCGCTTTGGCTCCTGACTTGGCTCATCTGACTACCAGCTCTGGTTTTGACTCCTGGCTTGTTATTTGATTTGTGGACTTTTTATTATTTTTTGCTATGAATAAAGGTGTGATTATTTTTGCACTTCTTGTTTCAGTCTTATTCCTGGCACCCTGACATTACGCAAAGGCCATGAATCCTGATGGTGCTAATAATCCACCTTTACCTGCCATCATTTCCAGGATGGATGAACAGGATCACCGCTTGGATCAATTTGCACTAGCCCTGCAAACCCTGCTGACTCGCACTGCACATTTGGACCAAAGTGTCCCACAAGTTATTCCTGCTCCTGTTTCCGCTGCTGCACCTATGCCTACCAGGAGCATGTCCAGTTCTGCACCTCTACCTCAGCGATATGGAGCTGAACCTATTCAGTGCAGAGGGTTTTTGAACCAGGTGGGCATTTACTTTGAGATGTTACCTCAGGCATTTCCCTCTCACAGAGCTAAGGTGGGATTTCTCATCTCGTTACTCTCTGACACAGCTCTTGCCTGGGCTAATCCCTTGTGGGAGACTAATAAACCTGTGATTTCAAATTACCCTGAATTTGTGGCCTCCTTTCGAACGGTATTTGATGTTCCGGCTTGCTCCTCCTCTGCTGCTAAACGACTCATGTCCATTCAGCAAGGTACAAGATCTGTTGCTCAGTATGCGATTGAGTTCCGTACGCTTGCCGCAGAGGTAGGTTGGAACAATGAAGCCCTTGTTGCCGCCTTCTTTCATGGGCTCTCTGATGCGATTAAAGACGAAGTTGCTGCCAGAGATAACCAGAGGATCTCGAGGCATTGGTGTCTTTTTGATCCTAATTGACATCAGACTCAGAGAGAGGCCCTCTTTCAAGGAGCACTTGCGGAAGCCTCCTGTTCCGTTGTCTCCTACGTGTTCATTCCCACCCATGCCTCCCTCTCCTCCCATGCCTCCTGGTCCCGAGGTCACCAGGTACTGCTGAGCGCAATGCAGTTGGGATTCACGGCGACTCTCAGCGGCGGAGAGGGGCCTTTAGGAGGAGGGAGGGGCTCTGCCTCTATTGTGGGTTACAGGGCCACCTTTTGAAGTCTTGTCCTACACAGCCGGGAAACGCTCATACCTAAGGTCCTGTCAGGGGCAGACCTTGGGTGGTTTATCCTCGTCCCTGGAACCGCTTAAGGAGAAACCTTTTGTCATGGTTGTCCTTTCCTGGGTGGACTCCTCCATAATCACTCAGGCTCTTGTTGACTCCGTTGCTGCGGGCTATTTCATTGACAGTGCTTTTGTATGAAAGCACTCCATTTCTGTTTTGCCTCGGTCCATTCCGCTTGCTTTTGAGGCCATTCATGGCAGGCCCCTTCAGCCCGCACTCGTTACTCACGAAACTGCTCCATTGTCCATGGCTGTTGGGGCTCTCCATTTTGAAACCCTTCAGTTCCAGGTGAAAAATTCTCCGCATTTTCCGGTTGTTCTGGGTTATCCCTGGCTCCAAAAGCACAATCCCAGTCTCGACTGGTGCAGGTCCGAAATTTTGTCGTGGTCCCCGCAATGTATTTCCACTTGTCTTCGGAAACCAATTAAAGTCTTGTGCACTTCTTCGGTATCTCAATTGCCAGAGGAGTACCGAGAGTTCCTAGATGTGTTTGACAAGGTGCGTGCCGGTACGTTGCCTCCTCACCGGTCTTACGATTATGCCATAGACCTGCAACCCGGAGCCATTCCTCCTCGGGGCCGGGTGTACCCTCTGTCTGTTGCAGAGAATTGTGCTAAGGAGGAGTATGTTGCTGATGCTCTGTCGCGGGGAATCATCCACAAATCCTGCTCTCCTGCAGGGGCTGGCTTCTTCTTTGTGAAGAAAAAGGGTGGCGAGTTAAGACCATGTATCGATTATAGGGGTCTTAATCGTCTTACCATTAAGAATGCTTACCCTATTCCGCTCATTACGGAACTCTTTGATCGCCTCAAGGCAGCTACGGTCTATACTAAACTTGATTTGAGAGGAGCATACAATCTCGTTAGGATTAAGGAGGGTCACGAATGGAAAACAGCATTTAACACCAGGAATGCGCATTATAAGTATCTTGTAATGCCCTTTGGCCTATGTAATGCTCCTGCTGTTTTTCAGGAATTTATTAATGATGTCCTACGAGATATGTTGCAACAGTGTGTTGTGGTGTACTTAGACAACATCCTCATACACTCACCCACACTTGAGGCTCATCGTTCTGATGTTACACACAGGTTCTTCAGAGACTACGTGGAGAACGGCCTGTATTGTAAACTCGAGAAATGTGAGTTCCATCAGAGCTCAAGTAACCTTCCTAGGTTGTTAGCTTAAACACCGTTTGCAGGGGTTCTCCATGGATCCTGACAAGTTATTTGCAGTTCATGCAGTGGCCCTCGCCACTGTTGGTCTTCAGTCTATTCAACATTTTTGGGGTTCGCCAATTACTATAGAAAGTTTATTAAAAACTTTTCTTCCTTGGTCAAACCTATCACAGACATGACCCGTAAAGAGAATGATCCACTCCATTGGTCACCTACTGCCATTAAGGCCTTTGATAGCCTTAAGACTGCCTTTGCTGCCACCCCAGTTCTGGCTCATCCTAACCCTGTCCTGCCTTTCGTTCTTGAGATGAGACTGGAGTAGGTGCCCTCTTGTCTCAACGTCCTATGCCTGACGGTTCCTTGCATCCATGTGGTTTCTTCTCTAAGAAATTGTCTCCAGCGGAGTGCAATTATGAAATTGGTGACAGGGAATTACTGGCCATACTTTTGGCACTCAAAGAATGGAGGCATCTTCTCGAGGGTACTAGCGTGCCAGTGCTCATTCTTACTGACCACAAGAATTTAACTTATCTATCTGAAGCAAAACGTTTGTCGCCCCGACCCGGCCAGATGGGCGCTATTTTTGTCTTGGTTTAATTATGTGGTCTCCTACCCACCTGGTAGTAAGAATGTTAGGGCTGATGCCCTCTCTCGACAATTTTTGCCTCTGTCCAAGGAGTCTGTACCTACTCCTGTTATACCTCCTGACCATATTTTGGCTACCATACGTACTAATTTGACTTCTCCCTTGGGGGAGGAGATCCTGGCTGCACAAACCAATGCACCTCCTGAGAAACCTAGTGGTAAGTGTTTTGTTCCTGAGAATCTTCTAACTAAACTTTTGCACACGTACCACTATCCTAAAAGCTGCAGGTCACCCAGGCCAAGAACCAAATGATTTGGTCTGTCAACTCGACAATTCTGGTGGCCAGGTCTCGTTCTGATATTGCTGCGTATGTTGCCTCCTGGCTCAATTTGTGCACAGAATAAGACTCCTCAACGTCTTCCTGTGGGTCTTCTTCAACTATTGCTAATGGTGAGCGTCCTTGGACACTCATCTTTCCATGGACTTCATTGTCCGTAGCTCACCTGTTTCCAATGGCAATACTGTTATCCTTATGGTGGTTGACCGTTTTTTCTAAAATGTCACATTGCATTCCCTAGATGAAGCTGCTACCGCTCAGGAGCTTGCTCCGATTTTTGCCCGGGAGGTCTTCCGTTACATGGGGTTACCCAAGGAGAGTAGTGTCAGACCGGGGTAGCCAGTTTGTCTCCAGATTTTGGCATTCCTTTTGTGCTCAAATGGGGATCCAGCTTTCCTTCTCCTCAGCATATCACCCTCATCCCAATGGGGCTGCGGAACCGTCTAATCAAGCTCTGGAACCAGTTCCTCCCGTTGCTATGTCTCAGATCACCACAATAAATTGGTCTGAACTGTTACCTTGGGCAGAGTTTGGCCTTGTAATAGTGCTATTAATGCGTCTCCTCCAAGTTATCCCCGTTCATGGCGAATTATGGGTTTCAACCATCCTTGTTGCCTGATTCATTCATGTCTCAGGGTATTCCGGCTTTGGAGGAGCATCTCCGGCAACTTCATCGTTCTATGCAGCGCCAAAAGTTCCAGGCTGATCGTAGGCGTCTTCCCGTACCTTCCTACCAGGTTGGTGAGAGAGTTTTGGCTGTCCTCCCGCAACTTGAACCTTTGTGTGCCTTTCAATAAATTGGCTCCCCGTTATGTTGGTCTTTCGAATACTCCGACAGGATTAATCCTGTGCCTACACTCTTGACCTTCCTCCTGCTATGCGCATCTCCAATGTTTTTCATGTCTCCCTCTTGAAACCATTGGGTTTGTAATCAGTTTACCACTGTGTTTGCCTCGTCCCCGTCCTATCTTTGTTGACAACCGATGAGGAGTATGAGGTCAGCAGCATTATTGACTCTTCGTATGTCCAGGGGGCACGTGTACAGTATTTGGTTCACTGGAGGGGCTACGGTCCAGAGGAGCGTTCTTGGTTCCCTCCTCTGATGTTCATGCTCCCGCCCTCCTCCATGCCTTCCATGCCCGTTTCCCCAATAATACTTTGTGTCCTCTCACAGGGGAGGCGTCGTTGAGGGGATGGTACTGTCAGGGTTTTTTCCCTGTTGTTTTGCCATGTGCTGCTAGGCAAGCCATTTACCTCACCTCCTTCCTGACTATGGTGCATTGTGGGGGATGCTGCTCATTTCCTACACTTCCTTTTATGGCCAGACTGGTGTGCATCATCCATGTGAGACAGGATGCAGTCTCAGAAATGTCATCACTTATTATTTAAAGGGCCTCTGTTCAGTATGCTTTGCCTTTGCGTTTTCTCAGACCTGTTTGTGAGCGCTCCTGTGTATTACCTGGCTGCCTGACGTCCTTCCTGGTTCCTGATCCCTGCCTTGTTCCTGACTCTGCTGTTTTCCTTGTTCCTGATTCCGGCTCGTCTGACTATTCGCTTTGGCTCCTGACTCGGCTCGTCTGACTACCAGCTCTGGTTTTGACTCCTGGCTTGTTATTTGACTTGTGTACTTTTTATTATTTTTTGCTATGAATAAAGGTGTGATTATTTTTGCACTTCTCATCTCAGTCTGATTCCTGGCACCCTGACAGGCGCCACTGCAATTCTCCGAGATCTGACTACCTCCAAAAGGGCCCCCAGAAACTTGTGAATATTCTGGGAGCAGAGGTAAGACCAAACAAAAGTGCCACAAACTGGAAATGCCTGTCCAGAAAGGCAAACCTTGGAAACTGAAGATGATCTCGGAATGGAAACATGAAGATGTGTGTCCTTCAGATCTATGGTCGTCATAAACTGTTTTAAAAGTTATCAACCAGCACCTGAAAGTGGATTTGAACCCTGGACCTTCTGCTTGCAAGCCCAGTGTGCTAACCACTAAGCCACAACATTGCATTGGAGCAATTAGTTTCCTTCTAGAGGGACAGAACCTTGACAAATTTATAGAGGAACTTTAGGTCAAGAAAGGGAAGAAAAATTCCCACCCTTTTGGGAACCACAAAAAAGATTTGGAATAGAATCCTTGATCCTGTTCCTCCTACAGGAACAAAATACTCCCAGGGATTAATAGCCCACTCACAGCTTAAGAAGTCCTCCCTCTGACCTGCTTTATTGATAGTCACAACAGGAGAAATCTGAGGCCTTGGAGGGCAAAATTTTGAATTCTATTCAGAAAACCCAGCATACTAAGTCCATAGCCCAAGGATCTGGGACATTGCGTATCTGAGCCTACCGAGAAAAAAGGAATACCTGCCCCCGACATGCTGATCTTGAATCAGAGGAAGGTTCTGTGGCTTACTTTCCCTTAAACTAAGGTAGACAAGTCCCCTTCCAGTCAAGGGGACTTGGAATCCATGCTGGCATCCTAGATAAGAATTAGCAACCTCTACAGCCCAGATTCATCCTGGATCTCCTCTAAGGGAGAACTCTGACTTCATCCTCAAGCTTACCGCACCGGAAATTCTCAGACGGTCTCCCATCCAGGACCTGATCATGCCTGGCCCTGCTTAACTTCCAAGATCAGATAGATCGGAAGAATTTAGGGCAGCAAGGCAGTAGACAGATTAAATACTCTCTTTAAATAAGCTTCCAGCTGATTAACAGAAGCTTCAATTTTTCCTGTAAAAAAGAAATTATTTACAATGGGAAGGTACAACATATGTCACAAACATATGAGGAAAAAATGCCTCAATATGAGGACAATAAAACATAGAGTCCATATAAAGTAAATATGAACATATAAGTGTCTTACTAATAATTAGATAAGAATATAGTATATCAGGAAAATGCACCTCAATGTGAGAGATACAATATAGAACCATGAGCATAGTTTAGAAAAGGTATGATTAATATTAGATCTGAGACCTCAACACTAAACACTCTGATTGAAAAAGAGCATCCAACTAAAAAGTATCCTGATATAAAATTTCCTAATAGAGTCCTAAAATAGATATTTAGGATTAAATAACATGTCATCATCAGATATCAAGAAATCAACTCCATATAAGAGAGATTTCAAGAAAATTACCAAAAACGATCACCAGATAGCAAACTAACCACTTTTTTTCTGAACAACAGAAAAACTAAGTTGCACAGGCACATAAACATATGTGCATAAATAAAAAGGCAGCCTTTCATTATTTAGCTATGTGGCTGAATATAGAGTCGATGAAAACCACTCTATTTTCTGATCTGCCGACTCAACACATAGAGAAACACCGGAATCTGCTGAGAACCCTTATCTCCAAATAAAATGTGCCAGCTCCAAATGGTGGAAAATATGTAACCTGAACCGCCACAGAACTAGATAAAATTGCACTCAAAAAACTTAAAACATAGTTGCGCACTAAGCCACATATAACATCAAATATGTCACTTAATAAAGGAATTAAGCCAAATACTACCTAAAGGACCTCCTTTACATGGAAATGGTATAATAGGCAGCTCCTAAGCAGCAGAGGTGCAGCCGTACTAAAGGGGAATGAAGTCAGCTAAGAACCCTTTAAGACCCCCTCATATTAGGGAATAAGTAGATTGGGCTAAGAGATCAAGGAGATTAAACCCCAGAGCACTCTCCTTGAACATTCATACCCCTCAGGAGGACACTGAATTTACAAGCAGATGCCAGGTTGCAAAATTGAGCAAACACAAAGTTTCCCAACACATCTTAGGCTAAGGGGTACTTTGAAAAGAAGGATGTGTACATATTAAACAGTGGAAACAACACAGTAAAAACCTGACCATTAGAACTGTCTGCATCCTGACTGCGCCACAATAAACTCTAACAGAGATTCATGTTATGCAGTAACTCACACACATCCACAGTAAAAATGAGCCCTAATAAAAAGAGGCACTTTAAAACTCCGATGTAATGGAACATACAGGGATAAAGGGAGGGGGGAAGAAGTCACTAGGACCCTTATTCCCAAACCCATAAGTCCTGGTTAGACTGTAAAAAAAAAAAAAAACAGCCCAGAAACGGGGCGGCAAAAACCCTGACCCTGGCAGAAGGCCAGATAACTGCCCAGTTGCATTATATCCGCAAATTAATAAATATAAGAAATATACAAACCCCATTTAGGAGGTCACAGGTCCCACTAGGTCCCTGAATTCTTAGTTCTGATCCACTTTCTATCCAGAGAATAAATATATACGAAAGGACTTACCCTCCACGGAATTTCTGCTGTGGAGCAGTCACAGCAGCTGCAGGTCTGATAGCCTCACTTGCCCGCCAACAGCGACTTGTAGACAATGTAGAATGACTGGGGATTATGGGTAAGGGAAGTTAAACTTAACAGCTTTGCTGGGGTGCTCTTTGCCTCCTCCTGTTGGCCAGGAGTTCGATATCCCACTAGTAATTGGAATGATGTTGTGGACTCTCCATTCCATAGAAAAGAAAAAGTGTTTTGCATGGAAATTTGTAGTCTCCATTTTATTTTCAGTTCACGCCAAAATGGGATGATATACGCAATAGAAAAAAGAGTGTACAGTCCACCCATCCTGACAATCTAAAATATGCAATTTGATGAGTTAGCAGTGGTGTAATGAGTGCAGCTGGTCTTACCGCCATCACTCTGCTACAGAAGGTTTTCCTCAGAGAGATGGTCACACAGAAAGCAGTGTGACTCCTCAACAGGGCGGCTGCAATGCTCCCCAGCCGTCCGATGTTTGGTGGGCGTTGATCATGACATCTGCACAACGTCATGTGACCACACCCCCTTCAGTAAAATGCTTCCTAGGTGTTACAAAGTTTGTGGGCGTGATCGGGACATCAGCACAATGTCACGTGACCATGCCCCGTTCAGTGAAACACTCCCTGTCAGCTGTCAGTCTGCATATTCAGTAAGGGAGATGTATATGCACACACCTCCTGCCAGCTGTCAGTCATTATCATTCCCCTATAAAGCACTGCCTTACACACTACTCAGTACTCAGTTATTGAGTGAGTTTCCTTGTGAACAGTACTTTGCTTTTGGTTGCTCTGTATTCTGATCTTTACCCTTTGCCTGATTAACTACTTGTGAACCTTTTCTGCCTGACCTGACCCATTTGCCTGTCCCTGTGTTGATTATAGAGCATTAAATGATATCATATAAAAAAACAGATACCCATTACCTCTGATTCCTGAGTTATTGGAAAGGCTAAGTGAAGCAACTGTATATAGCAAACTTGATCTACGTGGAGCCTATAATTTAGTCTGGACAGGTGATGAGTGGAAGACAGCCTTTCATTCTAGGTATGGACATTTTGAATACCTTGTGGTGCCCTATGGGTTATGCAATTCCCCTGCCACCTTCCAAAGATTTGTTAATGACATCCTATGAAACATTCTGGACATTTTTGTTGTTGTTTATTTAGATGACATTTTAATGTATTTTGCATCATCAGACAAACATGAACATGTACGTACAGTATTGTCACTCCAAAAACATTGCTTATATGTAAAGCTAGAAAGAATGTGCTTCCCATGTTACCACTGTCAGAGTTATGTATTATCCCCAGGTAAATTGGATATGGGATCCTGATAAAAATTAAAGCCATAATAACTTGGCCTGTTCCCTCAACAAAAAAGATGTATTACGAGTGTTTTCTAGGCTGCTGTAATTTTATTCATATGAGATTTTTCAAAATTAGTTCAGCCCATTACAGTCTTAACCAAAAAGGACAACAAATTCTTCTGGTCACCACAGGCACAAAAAGCATTTGAAGAATTAAATAAATTATTCACCTCTGCCCCTATATTAATATTACCCATGGTTAATCAACCCTATTTTTTTTAATTGATGCTTCAGAAACAGCTGTTGGAGCAATATAATCACAATGTGTAAGTCCTAAGAATTTAATACATCCTGTGACATATATCTCTCGCTCCTTATCTTCAGCTGAAAAAAATTACGATGTTGGAGATAGAGAGTTATTGGCAATAAAATTGGCGCTAGAAGAATTGAGACATTTATTGGAAGGTACCAGTCATCCAGTAACCATTTATACTGATCATAGGAATCTGGAATATTTACAGTCTGCACGAAGACTAAAACCTAGGCAGGCAAGATGGGCTCTGTTCTTTAGTCATTTTTCTCTAATCATAACTTACAGACCTGGTTGACGCAATGGTAAGGCCAATGCATTATCCCATATGATTGATAATAGTCCCAAGAACACAGAAATCTCTAAACCTATCTTACATAAAGAATGCTTTTTGGCAACCTCTACTAATTTATGGGAAAAAATCAAGTGTTCTAATGATAACCACGATGTGCCAAATACTATTCCTCCTTTGCAACTACAACATGATCTTTACCTTTATAAGGATAAGATATACGTTCCTCCAAAGGTCATCCCAGAAGTTCTACAATATCATCACGACACCCCTTTGGGTGGTCATAGTGGGGTCAAGAAGACCAAAGACCTTGTTTGTAAGTTTGTTGTTGTAAGTTCTGGTGGCCTACACTTCCCAAGGATGTGATCTCCTATGTATCCTCTTGTCCTATATGTGCCAGAGCTAAAAGTCCCCGCAAAAATCCTTTAGGACTTCTAAGACCCTTGCCTGTTCCTAGTAAACCTTGGGATGATATATCCATGGATTTTATCATAGAACTTCCTAAGGCACAAGGATATAATACCATTGTCCTCATCTTAGATCGATTTAGCAAAATGGCACATGTCATTCCCACTAAAGAACTTCCTACAGCTAGTTAGACTGCTACACTATTCATCAATGAAATCTTCCAACTACATGGGATACTAGAATCCATTGTCTCAGATCGAGGTACGCAATTTACCTCCAGATTTTGGACTTCATTCTGCCAAGGTTTACATATCCAAAGATCTTTAGCTACAGCCATCCACCCTCAATTGAACAGACAAACAGAACATACAAATCAAACTTTAGAGCAGTATCTATAATGTTTTGTTTCACATCTTGGAAGATGACTGGAATCAATTCTTAGCCCTAGCCGAGTTTGCCTACAACAATCAGATACACTCTTTGCTGCCTGACCTGACCCATTTGCCTGTTTAACCAAAGGCACAATGATATAATACCATTGTCGTCATCGTAGATTGATTTAGCAAAATGGCACATTTCATTCCCACTAAAGGACTTCCTACAGCTAGTCACACTGCTACACTATTCATCAATGAAATCTTCCGACTACATGGGATACCAGAATCCATTGTCTCAGATAGAGGTACGCAATTTCCCTCCAGATTTTGGACCTCATTCTGCCAAGGATTACATATCCAAAGATCTTTATCTACAGCCTTCCACCCTCAATTGAACGGACAAACAGAATGTGCAAATCAAACTTTAGAGCAATAGCTAAGATGTTTTGTGTCACATCTTCAAGATGACTGGAATCAATTCTTAGCCCTAGTTGAGTTTGTCTACAACAATCAGATACTTCCCATTCTTTGCTAATTATGGATATCATCCTGTGATGTAACCTGAATCCCCCATAATCACTCCGGTCCCCGAGGCTGATAAATGAATTAATTCTCTGATAAAATTAAGGTTATTAGAAATACTTTACTTAAATCTCAAGAGAGTTTCAAACATTATGCAGATTGTTACCATAATCCTGTTCCCATATATAAAATAGGTGACAAGGTATGGTTGTCAACTGTAAACCTAAAGATACAATGCCTTTCTAAGAAACTCTGCCCTCGATTTATTGGACCTTTTGAAATAATCAAAATCATCTCACCTAATGCTGTTAAGCTATAGCTTCCAAATAATTACAAAATACACCCAGTATTTCATACTTCTTTATTGAAAACAGCAATATCAGATTCCTTTACTTCCAGAACTCCAGCTCCTCCTGATCCTATCATGATTGATAGCATTGAAGAATTTGACGTACAGGACATACTAGATTCTCGCCTACGCAGAGGCTGTCTAGAATACTTCATTCATTGGTGTGGATATGGTCCTGAGGAGAGATCTTGTGTGGCTGCAGATGATGTTCACGCTCCCATATGTATCCAATCCTTTCATAGGAAATACCCGGGGAAACCTGGTTCCTATCGCCCCCTGAGGGCTCACCTTAGGAGGGGGCACTGTAATGATGCGGCTGGTCTTACTGCCATCACAACGCTACAAAAGGATTCCTCAGGGAGATGGTCACACAGAGAGCAGTGTGACTCCCTCAACATGGCAGCCGCCATGCTTCCCAGCCGGTTCGATGTTTGTGGGCAAAATCGGGACGTCAGCACAACGTCATGTGATCACGCCCCCTTCAATAAAATGGTTCCTAGCTGTTACAAGGTTTGTGGGCATGATCGTGATGTCAGCACAATATCACGTGACCATGGCTCCCTTCAGTTAAACACTCCCTGTCAGCTGTCAGTCTGCATATTCAGTAAGGGAGATGTATATGCACACACCTCCTGCCAGCTGTCAGTCATTATCATTCCCCTATAAAGCACTGCCTTACACACTACTCAGTACTCAGTTATTGAGTGAGTTACTCTGCTTTTGGTTGCTCTGTATCCTGATCTTGACCCTTTGCCTGACTAACCACTTGTGAACGTTTGCTACCTGCCTTGACCCTTTGCCTAATTAACTACTTATGAACCTTTGCTGCCTGACCTGACCCATTTGCCTGTTTAACCGATTAAGAACCTTGCTGCCTGCACCAACCTTGGCTTGTTTACTGGAGCTCTGATTTTGGATTAACCTATTCTGCTGTGACTTGTGTATGTCTATCCCATTACAGAATACAGCTTACTTATCACTATTATTGTGTGAACTATTATCATTGCTGAAGCTGGGCTTATCGTTATTAACCCTGTAACTGGAGACAAGTATCTTTTTGTTATCTTTGTGATACTTAAACCATTTCCCAAGCTATTGGGGCCCTATCTGGTATCTGATCCTGACAAGTGGTGAGGATGGAAATGGATTGCAATAGTTAACTGCTACGAAATTTACTTTAAAAACATGATTTAAAAGATGCCAGCACTGTTAGTGACAATTACAACTGTGCGAGTGTGATTTACAATCAAATGTTAAATATGAAATATAAAATCAGGCCATCTGTAGATGTTGGGGTCCTGAAGTGAGTTTTCCCCTTAGCTATACATCATATCACGTAGTCATCACATTTACATATGTGTATATCCTTATACATTAAAATAGGAATAAGTTGAGCTTTAATGAATCGATAGCATATACATTAACCCCTTGAGTGCTAATGACGGCTTTGAGCCGTCGCAGAGTTTCCCACTCTGGTGCTAAAGACAGCTCAGAGCCGTCGCTAGCACTCTCCCACCTTGAGGGAGATCTGGGGGCTCCAACCCGCTCCTACCCCGGAAATCGTGCATGTAGAGTGACAGGCATCGCCAGGGCTTCCCGTTTTGCGTGGTGACGTTACGCGCAATAACGTGATGATGTTGCCGGGCAACTTTATTTATACTTAACAATGTTAAGTATAGGAGCAGGGGGCATGCTGCTTAGAAGCCTGTATCTCAGGCATCTGAGCAGCTACAGACCCACCATTGGAATGGTAATCGCCTAACCTTTCCAACAGTAAGCATTGGGATCTGAAAAAAAAGTTACAAATAAAATTGTTCAAAAAATAAAAAAATAAAAAAAAACATTAAGAAATCTTAGCACCCAGGTGGGAAAGTGCTTAGCACTCAAAGGGCTAATAAACCTCTAGAATGTCTCCTATTTCAATTTCAGTGTGTTTAATAGTGTTCGGAAGTGCCATGAAATAGTGTTAAAAATGTCCAAACTATTTTGGCAGGAGACTTCAATACAACACTAAATCCTAAATTAGATTGTTCCTTAGCCAAAAGCTACTTACCATACTCCACAATTAAATCAATAACTCAGAGCCTAAGACATTCCTCTATGCTTGATGTCTGGAGGATACAACATCCAGCCCAAAAAACTTACTCCTTCTATTCCAACTCAAGTAAGTCACACTCTAGACTTGATTACATTTGCCTAGACCAGTATAGTTTAGCACTTGCGAAAGATTCTAATATCACACCGACCCCCTGGTCAGACCATTCTGAGATCTCATTAACACTAGAGTGGCCAAATAAACCACTACGTGATCACTGCTGGAGACTAGACAACACCCTCCTTTTACAACCCGATATACCCGACAAAATCACACATACTCTTACAGAATACTTTAGATTTAATCAAACCCCTCATTCCACCCCCTCTTTGTTATGGGAAGCTCATAAAGCTGTTATAAGAGGGGAACTCATTAAGCAGAAGGCCCACCTAAAAAAGCTTTTTAATCAGGAATACCTTCAGTTATCACATAAACTCAAGGAAGCGGAGGCAAAACACATGGAAGACCCAGAAACATTAGATAACTTTAAAAATCTCACAACAGCTAGAAGGGAATTAAATAACTTATTAAGCAGAGAAACGCTTAAAAAGGCGTATTATCTGAAGAAGTTATATTTCACTGAAGGCAATAGATCAGGCCCATTATTAGCTAAAGCCCTAAAAAAACGCACCCTTACATACCATGTCCACAAAATACTAGATGAGACAAATAAAGAAGTTTACGATTGCAAGGGTATTGCCGATTCTTTTAGTAATTACTACAAAGCGCTATACAATCTCCCATCTAGTGTAGACCCAAACTTTGGAGACAAGATTAGGGAATACATCAAGGAAGCGCACCTCACGACACTCCCTGAAGCAATTGCCACTGCCATGAGTAACCCCATAACAGACCATGAAGTGGCTCTAGCCATTAAACACCTACCGACCCAGAAAAGCCCAGGTCCCGATGGACTCACAAATATGTACTATAAAAAGTTCCAACAACCCCTAATCCCCCACTTAACAAACTTATATAACTCACTAGATGATACAAATCATTTCTCTCCCCTGCTCTTGGAAGCTCATGTCACAGTCATCCATAAAGAGGGAAAACCAGAAACAGATCCAGGTAGCTATAGGCCTATCTCCCTTCTTAATGGGGACATAAAACTCTATGCAAAAATACTGGCGTCACGACTTAACTCAGTATTGCCCTCACTACTACACCTAGACCAGGCCGGCTTTGTTCCGCGCAGGGAGGCCAGGGATAATACAATAAGAACAACACGCCTAATTGAATACGCAACCACACACAACATCCCAATGTCCCTGGTCTCCGTTGACGCGGAAAAAGCATTTGATAGGGTGGCTTGGCCCTTTCTTAGAGAAACTTTAAGGGGTTTCGGGTTTGGAGACACCATGATTAGTAGAATTTTCCAACTTTACATACACCCCTCAGCTAGAGTAAGAGTAAATGGAGCACTCTCACAGGGGTTTCCAATTAGCAATGGTACAAGACAGGGTTGTCCACTCTCCCCAATCCTGTTTGTACTAGTGATGGAAGTCCTAGCCTCCCACATACGTAATAACCCTCATATCACAGGGATACAAATAGGACCAAATCAGTATAAATTATCTATGTTTGCAGATGATATCCTGCTGACTCTAACCTCCCCTACACGCTCATTACCGGCCCTCCTTGCCGAATTTGACCGATTCAGTTCCCTGTCAAACTTTTCAATTAACCAGCAAAAGTCTATGATAATGAATATATCCATGTCACAAAGAGACGCCCAGATCCTCAAAACTATATGCCCATATAATATACAACAAACAAAGTTGAAATACCTAGGGATTTATTTAACTCCTAAAGTAAAGCACCTGTTTGACGCCAACTATAAAACATTGCAATCTACAAAGATTCTATACGTTATCCAAACAATTCCCATTTCCCTCCCTAAGCTATTCCTCACACTCCTTCAGAGAAATGTACACACCTTTATTTGGGGTAAATCCAGACCACGAATTAATGCGACTACCATGCACAGGCCAGTGGAGGAGGGAGGTCTGGGAGTACCGAAAATAGATTCCTACTACCACGCAACAACACTACAACATATATTGGACTGGCACCTGAAAAAAGACGATAAGGCGTGGGTATCGTTAGACTCCCAAATTATTAGAGCCCCTAAGCCAGGCTCCATTTGCTGGATTAACAAAAGTCTCAGACCTACAATATGCCACACATCTTTTTTCTACAAACATATATTTGAAACATGGGATTCTCTAGTTCAAAAACACCCACTGCTCTCTTCACCATATTCCCCTCTCACACCAATCTCACGAAATATGGAACTTATAGGAGGTTACGAACCCCTGCAAAATACTAGAGTCACATGGGAGCTACCAGATTCAGTGCCAATTATTAGTTTACTGGATAACCAAACACTTAAGCCCAAGCATAGTATGACAACCATAATGAATGGTGTCTTTACTTCATGGTTAAAATACAGTCAACTTTCACATTTCCTACACAGCGTACACTACCGTAAAGATCTGACGAGACCCCCCACCAAATTCGAGCACCTATGCCTCATGACAACCCCTGTCAATGGAACTCTCAACATTGCCAAAAAAGTACTGGAGAGTGCTACACAGTCCTGTCTACCGACATACACATCACATTGGCAGCAAGACTTAGACATTCAATTAGATGAGGAAGCTTGGAAAAAAATCTTTCTTAACACTTCTAAGTCCTCAACATCCACGAAACTAATAGAAATGAACTTTAAAATTTTAATGAGATGGTATCTTACACCTCATAGACTCCATAAAATATATCCGGTCTCCACTTCATTATGTTGGAGGGGATGCAACGGAAAAGGTACCATGGCACATATTTGGTGGCATTGCCCCAAAATAGTTCCATTCTGGAAAATAGTTGAACACCTGCTGTGTGAAATAGTAGGTACAGAATGCGCATTAACACCTATAATAGCGCTATTAAACTACCCCCCGAATTGTAGATGCAAAATCAGACAAAATCTGATACAAATTTGCCTGAATAGTGCCCGGTCGCTAATAGCTTTAAATTGGAAATCAGCGCACATCCCCACGAAACAGCAGTGGCTCGCGAGAATTATTGAGACCCTACCTTTAGAACAATATGGCTATTTTAATAGACATCAATTACCTATGTTCCTAGACATGAAACTCTATTGGGACTCCATACAAAAATAGATAGAATCGAGTGGTGTAACAAGCAAACCCACATTCTCTGTCCGATCACTAAATGAACCTAGGGTGAATATAGCCTCTACCCTGCTCCAATACTGTTAAAGGGACAGTCTAGTCAAAATTAAACTTTCATGATTCAGATAGGGCATGCAATTTTAAGCAACTTTCCAATTTACTTATATTATCTAATTTGCTCAATTCTTTAGATATTCTTTGTTGAAGAAATAGCAATGCATATGTGTGAGCCAATCACACAAGGCCTTTATGTGCAGCAACCAATCAGCAGCTACTGAGCATATCTAGATATGCTTTTCAGCAAGTGATATAAAGAGAATTAAGCAAATTAGATAATAGAAGTAAAATAGAAAGTTGTTTAAAATGACACGCTCTTTCTAAATCATGAAAGAAAAAAATTGGGTTTCATGTCCCTTTAACATTACACAAATACCTATACGACAGGTGGCCCTGGTACTGTAACCCATACTATTTACTTGATACGAATGTTATTATAAGGTTTATTAGGTGGCCATGCAACGACGTTGCAGGACAACCTATTGTTATTGTCAGGATTATTAGGTGGCCATGCAACGAAGTTGCAGGACAACCTATTGTTATTGTCAAGATTATTATTAGGTGGCCATGCAACGAAGTTGCAGGACAACCTATTGTTATTGTCAGGATTATTATTATTATTATTTTTTTTATTATTATTATTATTATTCCGCCACTTTTTCTATTGCCCATAACTTTTGAACTGCTAAAGCAAAGCTCTTGAAATCAGGTATGCTAGTACAGCATATTGCTCTGCTACATCTCATGCAATATTGAACTCATAGGTCATAAGGTTACGCAGCCATATTGCTTTTTGCGACAAATTTCGATAAACGCTTAATAATCTTTATCTCCGGAACTGCTAATGTTACAACTTTGAAACTTGCTGTGCTCAGTGCTGCTATGAACTAGATTTGCCATTGCTCAACAGAAGTGCCTTGGTCACATGATGTAGCAGCCATCTTGCATTTTGCGAAAATCTTTAAACATCTTCTTCTCTTAAACCGCTTAGTGCAATAAAGCGCAATTTTGCACATATGCTCCTTGCAAGGTCCTCTACCAAGTTTGTTAAAATTGCGAGTTTTCCATAATCAACATGGCTGCTGTGAGACATTAACCTTTTTATGGCCATTTAATTGCGTAATTTTGCACTTTATACATTAGTTTTACAATGTTTAACAATATTACAGTGTAATAGACACATGATTACATATAGTCATAACCCTTAAAGGCAATATTGCAGTTAAAATTCGCATTGCGCAATCGCCTTCGCGAAATAAAACATTTGCAAATTTTCATGAAACTTGTGCAAATTGTAGAGGTCTATAGTGAGCATTAGTATGTGCAATTTGAAAGCCATACATTGCATAGCTTGGCGGCCATTTTGTTTCGTATGCGCCATTTTTACAAACTATAAAAATCTTCTTCTCCGAAACCGCTTATAGGACAGACTTGAAATTTTGTTTATAGAGTTATCTTATGACTAACATTCAGATTTGTTCAAGAGAAGTTGATACATCATGTGGTTTGGCAGCCATTTTGAATTGTTCAAAAACGCTTAACGATATTTTTAAATTATTAATAAAACAACAACCGTTTTACAAAAATGCTTTATTTTTGCCATGTGTATTGACATCTATATTGAGAACTATTGTGCATAATATGGAGGCTTTATATTATATGATCTGGCAGCCATTTTGTTTTACGCGAAAATTTCAAAAATCTATTTTCTCTGCAACCACTTATGTTAGAACTGTGAAACTTGCTGTATAACCTTATATTGTGACCTAGATACACAGTTGTTCATGTTGATGGAATTAGTTACAAGCTGTGGCAGCCATATTGATTTACGCGAAAATTTTGAAAATGTGATTTCTTTGCAACCGCTTATTTTAAATCTTTGAACTTTGCTGTATAGCTATATATTGTGACTTAGTAGCTTGTATGCCATTGCAAAGTCGATGCGCATGGCCACCTCTATCGCTGCTTGCAGCTATATTTATTATTAGGTGGCCATGCAACGAAGTTGCAGGACAACCTATTGTTATTGTCAAGATTATTATTATTATTATTTTTTTTTTTATTATTATTATTCCGCCACTTATTCAAATGCTTATAAAAACCACAGCATAACTCAAAAACTCATGAAACTTGGCACAATGCTAAAGATCTATGCTGTGCATAATCCTATGCAACATAAATCTCATAGGTCATGTGATCTAGCAGCCATATTGCTTTTTGCGACAAATTTCAACAAACGCTTGAAAATCTTCTTCTCCAGAACCGCTTATGTTACAGCTGTGAAACTTGCTGTGCATACTGCTGTACTAACCTAGAATAAAGTTTGTTCAAGAGAAGTGATTTAGTCACATGACCTAGCTGCCATTTTGAATTGTGCGAAAATCTTTAAACATCTTCTTCTCTGCAACCACTAAGTGAAATGAAGCGCAATTTTGCACATGTGCTCCTTGCAATGTCCTCTACCAAGTTTGTTCAAACTGCAAATTTTCCATAATCAACATGGCTGCTATGAGCCATTCGCCTTTTTATCGCTGTTTATTTGCGTAAATTTGCACTTTATGCATTATGTTTACACTATGTAACTATATTACAGTGTAGCAGACACATGAGTACACATAGTCATGACCCCTAAAGGCAATATTGCAGTAAAAATTTGCACTGCGCAGTCGCCTTCGTGAAATAAAACATTTGCAAATTTTCATAAAACTTCTGCAAATTATAGAGGTCTATAGTGAGCATTAGTATGTGCAATTTGAAAGCCATACAATGCATAGCTTGGCAGCCATTTTGTTTCGTATGCGCGTTTTTTAAAAACTACAAAAATCTTCTTCTCCGAAACCGCTTATGGCACAGACTTGAAATTTTGTTTACAGAGTTATCTTCTGACTAACATTCAGATTTGTTCAAGAGAAGTTGATAAGTCATGTGGTTTGGCAGCCATTTTGAATTGTTCAAAAACGCTTAACGATATTTTTAAATTAATAAAACAAAAACCGTTTTACAAAAATGCTTTATTTTTGCCATGTTTATTGACATCTATAGTGAGCACTAATTGTGCGTAATACGGAGGCTGTATATCTTATGATCGGGCAGCCATCTTGGTTTACGCGAAAATTTCGAAAGTCTATTTTCTCTGCAACTGCTTATGTAAGAACTGTGAAATTTGCTGTACAGTCTTATATTGTGACCTAGATTAAAATCTGATTGTGATGAAAGTAGTAGTCATACGGTGGGGCAGCCATCTTGAAAAACGCAAAAATTTCGAAAATGTGTTTTCTTTCCAACTGCTAATGTTAGAATTGTAAAAACTTCTATAAAGCTTTATATTGTGATTTAGCTGCTTGTATGCCATTGCAATGTTGATGCTCATGGCCACCTCTATCGCTGCTTGCAGCTATATTTATTATTATTATTTTTTTTTTATTAGGTGGCCAGCAACAAAGTTGCAGGACAACCTATTGTTATTGTTCGGATTATTATTATTATTATTATTATTATTATTATTATTATTATTATTATTATTCTTTTTATTCCGCCAAGCTTTGTATTCAATTGCCCATAACTGCTTAACTGCTTTTGCAAAGCTCTTAAAATCAGGTATGCTGGTACAGCCTATTGCTGTGCTACATCTCATGCAAAATTTAACTCATAGGTCACATGCTCTGGCAGCCATATTGCTTTTTGCGACAAATTTCGACAAACGCTTAAAAATCTTTAGCTCTGGAACTGCTTATGGTACAACTTTGAAACTCGCTGTGCTTAGTGCTACTATGACCTGAAATTGCTATTGCTCAAGAGAAGTGCCTTGGTCACATGATGTGGCAGCCATCTTGCATTTTGCGAAAATATTCAAACATCTTCTTCTCTTAAACCGCTTAGTGCAATGACGCGCAATTTTGCACATATGCTCCTTGCAAGGTCCTCTACCAAGTTTGTTCAAACTGCGATTTTTCCATAATCAACATGGCTGCTGTGAGACATTAACCTTTTTATCGCCATTTAATTGCGTAATTTTGCCCTTTATACATTAGTTTTACAATATTTAACAATATTACAGTGTAATAGACACATGATTACACATAGTCATAACCCTTAAAGACAATATTGCAGTTAAAATTCCCATTGCGCAGTCGCCTTCGTGAAATAAAACATTTGCAAATTTTCATGAAACTTCTGCAAATTGTAGAGGTCTATAGTGAGCATTAGTATGTGCAATTTGAAAGCCATACATTGCATAGCTTGGCAGCCATTTTGTTTCGTATGCGCCATTTTTAAAAACTATAAAAATCTTCTTCTCCGAAACCGCTTATGGGACAGACTTGAAATTTTGTTTATAGAGTTATCTTATGACTAACATTCAGATTTGTTCAAGAGAAGTTGATACGTCATGTGGTTTGGCAGCCATTTTGAATTGTTCAAAATTGCTTAACGATATATTTAAATTAATAATAAAACAAAAACCGTTTTACAAAAATGCTTTATTTTTGCCATGTTTATTGACATCTATAGTGAGCACTATTGTGAGTAATATGGAGGCTGTATATCTTACGATCAGGCAGCCATCTTGGTTTACGCGAAAATTTCGAAAGTCTATTTTCTCTGCAACCGCTTATGTAAGAACTGTGAAATTTGCTGTACAGTCTTATATTGTTACCTAGATTCATAATTGCTCATTAGGAGAGAATCAGTCACATGATGCGGCAGTAATATCGGTTTTATGTTTATCGTAATTATTTGTAATTCAATACTGCCTCTTTTGAGTCAATTGCTCACAAAACACAAATTACTTATGCTAAACTCTTGAAATCAGGTATGCTGGTACAGCCTATTGCAATGCTACATCTCATGCAATATTGAACTCATAGGTCATAAGGTTACGCAGCCATATTGTTTTTTGCGACAAATTTCGAGAACTGCTTAATAATCTTTAGCTCTGGAACTGCTTATGTTGCAACTTTGAAACTTGCTGTGCTTAGTGATGCTATGACCTAGATTTTCCCTTGCTCAACAGAAGTGACTTGGTCACATGATGTAGCAACCATCTTGCATTTTGCGAAAATATTCAAACATCTTCTTCTCTTAAACCGCTTAGTGCAATAGAGCGCAATTTTGCACGTATGCTCCTTGCAAGGTCCTCTACCAAGATTGTTAAAATTGCGATTTTTCCATAATCAACATGGCTGCTGTGAGACATTAACCTTTTTATCGCCATTTAATTGCGTAATTTTGCACTTTATACATTGGTTTTACAATATTTAACAATATTACAGTGTAATAGACACATGATTACACATAGTCATAACCCTTAAAGACAATATTGCAGTTAAAATTCGCATTGCGCAGTCGCCTTCGTGAAATAAAACATTTGCAAATTTTCATGAAACTTCTGCAAATTGTAGAGGTCTATAGTGAGCATTAGTATGTGCAATTTGAAAGCCATACATTGTACTGCTTGGCGGCCATTTTGTTTCGTATGCACCATTTTTAAAAACTATAAAAATCTTCTTCTCCGAAACCGCTTATGGGACAGACTTGAAATTTTGTTTATAGAGTTATCTTATGACTAACATTCAGATTTGTTCAAGAGAATTTGATACATCATGTGGTTTGGCAGCCATTTTGAATGGTTCAAAATTGCTTAACTTTATATTTAAATTCATAATAAAACAAAAACCGTTTTACAAAAATGCTTTATTTTTGCAATGTTTATTGACATCTATAGTGAGAACTATTGTGCATAATATAGAGGCTGTATATCTTACGATCGGGCAGCCATCTTGGTTTACGCAAAAATTTTGAAAGTCTATTTTCTCTGCAACTGCTTATGTAAGAACTGTGAAATTTGCTGTACAGTCTTATATTGTGACCTAGAGTCACAGTTGTTCATGTTGAAGGAATTAGTCACAAGCTGTGGCAGCCATATTGGTTTACGCAAAAATTTTGAAACTGTGTTTTCTTTCCAACCGCTTATGTTAAAACTGTGAAATTTGCTGTATAACCATATATTGTCGCCTAGAGTTAAATTTGTTCATATTAAAAGTATAGGTCATATGGTGTGGCAGACATTTTAAAAAAACGCAAACATTTCGAAAATGTGTTTTTTTCCAAATGCTTATGTTAGAACTGTAAACAGTTGTTATATAGCTTTATTTTGTGACATAACTACTTATATGGCATTGCAAAAATAATGCGCTGGCCACCTCTATTGCTGCTTGCAGCTATATTTATTATTATTATTATTCCGCCACTTTTTTCAAGTGCTTATAAAAACAACAGCATAACTCAAAAACTCATGAAACTTGGCACAATGCTAAAGATCTATGCTGTGCATAATCCTATGCAACATAAATCTCATAGGTCATGTGATCTAGCAGCCATATTGCTTTTTGCGACAAATTTCAACAACCGCTTGAAAATCTTCTTCTCCAGAACCGCTTATGTTACAGCTGTGGAACTTGCTTTGTGTACTGCTGTATTGACCTAGAATAAAGTTTGTTCAAGAGAAGTGATTTAGTCACATGACCTAGCTGCCATTTTAAAATGTGCGAAAATCTTTAAACATCTTCTTCTCTGCAACCACTAAGTGCAATGAAGCGCAATTTTGCACATGTGCTCCTTGCAAGGTCCTCTACCAAGTTTGTTCAAACTGCGAATTTTCCATAAACAACATAGCTGCTATGAGCCATTCGCCTTTTTATCGCTGTTTAATTGCGTAAATTTGCACTTTATGCATTATGTTTACACTATTTAACTATATTACAGTGTAGCAGACACATGAGTACACATAGTCATGACCCCTAAAGGCAATATTGCAGTAAAAATTCGCACTGCGCAGTCGCTTCGTGAAATAAAACATTTGCAAATTTTCATAAAACTTCTGCAAATTATAGAGGTCTATAGTGAGCATTACTATGTGCAATTTGAAAGCCCTACAATGCATAGCTTGACGGCCATTTTGTTTTGTATGCGCGGTTTTTAAAACCTACAAAAATCTTCTTCTCCGAAACCGCTTATGGCACAGACTTGAAATTTTGTTTATAGAGTTATCTTATGACTAACATTCAGATTTGTTCAAGAGAAGTTTATAGGTCATGTGGTTTGGCAGCCATTTTGAATTGTTCAAAAATGCTTAACGATATTTTTAAACTAATTATAAAACAAAAACCGTTTTACAAAAATGCTTTATTTTTGCCATGTTTATTGACATCTATTGTAAGAACAATTGTGCATAATATGGAGGCTGTATATCATATGATTAGGCAGCCATTTTGTTTTGCGCAAAAATGTCAAAAATCTATTTTCTCTGCAACCGCTTATGTTAGAACTGTGAAACTAGCTAAGTAACCTTATATTGTGACCTAGAATCACAGTTGTTCATGTTAAAGGAATTGGTCACAAGCTGTGGCAGCCATATTGGTTTACGCAAAAATTTCGAAAATGTGTTATCTTTGCAACCGCTTATGTTAAAGCTGTGAAATTTGCTGTAAAACAATATCTTATGACCTAGAGTTACCTCTGATCGTGATGAATGTATTGGTCATATGGCAGGGCAGCCATCTTGAAAAACGCAAAATTTTCGAAAATGTGTTTTTTTTCCAAATGCTAATGTTAGAATTTTAAAAATTTCTATAAAGCTTTATATTGTGACTTAGCTGCTTGTATGCCATTGCGAAGTCAATGCGCATGGCCACCTCTATCGCTGCTTGCAGCTATATTTATTATTTATTTTTTTTATTATTATTCCGCCACTTATTCAAGTGCTTATAAAAACAACAACATAACTCAAAAACTCATGAAACTTGGCACTATGCTAAAGATCTATGCTGTTCATAATCCTATGCAAAATAAATCTCATAGGTCATGTGATCTAGCAGCCATATTGCTTTTTGCGACAAATTTCGACAACCGCTTGAAAATCTTCTTCTCCAGAACCGCTTATGTTACAGCTGTGAAACTTGCTGTGTGTACTGCTGTACTGACGTAGAATAAAGTTTGTTCAAGAGAAGTGATTTAGTCACATGACCTAGCTGCCATTTTGAATTGTGCGAAAATCTTTAAACATCTTCTTCTCTGCAACCGCTAAGTGCAATGAAGTGCAATTTTGCACATGTGCTCCTTGCAAGGTCCTCTACCAAGTTTGTTCAAACTGCGAATTTTCCATAATCAACATGGCTGCTATGAGCCATTCGCCTTTTTATCGCTGTTTAATTGCGTAAATTTGCACTTTATGCATTATGTTTACACTATTTAACTATATTACAGTGTAGCAGACACATGAGTACACATAGTCATGACCCCTAAAGGCAATATTGCAGTAAAAATTTGAACTGCGCAGTCGCCTTCGTGAAATAAAACATTTGCAAATTTTCATAAAACTTCTGCAAATTGTAGAGGTCTATAGTGAGCATTAGTATGTGCAATTTGAAAGCCATACAATGCATAGCTTGGCGGCCATTTTGTTTCGTATGCGGGTTTTTTAAAAAATACAAAAATCTTCTTCTCCGAAACCCGCTTATGGCACAGACTTGAAATTTTATTTACAGATTTATCTTCTGACTAACATTCAGATTTGTTCAAGAGAAGTTGATATGTCATGTGGTTTGGCAGCCATTTTGAATTGTTCAAAAACGCTTAACGATATTTTTAAATCAATAATAAAACAAAAACCGTTTACAAAAATGCTTTATTTTTGCCATGTTTATTGAGATCTATGGTGACAATTATTGTGCATAATATGGAGGCTGTATAGAAAAAGATCTGGCAGCCATTTTGTTTTATGCGAATATTTCGAAAACCTGTTTTCTCTGCAACTGCTTATGTTAGAACTGTGAAACTTGCTATATAACCTTATATTGTGACCTAGAGTCACAGTTATTCATGTTGAAGGAATTGGTCACAAGCTGTGGCAGCTATATTGGTTTACGAGAAAATTTCGAAAATGTGTTTTCTTTCCAACCGCTTATGTTAAAGCTGTGTAATTTGCTGTATAACCATATATTGTCACCTAGAGTTACATCTGATCGTGATGAAAGTATTGGTCATATAGTGGGGCAGCCATCTTGAAAAATGCAAAAATTTCGAAAACGTGTTATCTTTGCAACTGCTAATGTTAGAATTGTAAAAACTTCTATACAGCTTTATATTGTGACTTAGCTGCTTGTATGCCATTGCAATGCCGATGCGCATGGCCACCTCTATCGCTGCTTGCAGCTATATTTAAGTTTAATA
Organism: Bombina bombina; assembly: GCF_027579735.1. NCBI lineage: Eukaryota > Metazoa > Chordata > Amphibia > Anura > Bombinatoridae > Bombina > Bombina bombina. The sequence goes on along the minus strand of NC_069499.1, from coordinate 312,273,394 downwards.
TTGTTTTTGGTTTTGTTGTGGTTTTGTCTTTATATGCGACAATGGTATAGCAGAGATACCAACTTGTGACTATAATGTATAAGTACTTGCCAATTGGAGCGTAAAGATAAGTAGAACTATCAAGAGACTCCATTACAAATACACTTGTGGTTTCACTGTTATAATTTTATAAGAGACTTTCCTGTTCAATCAAACAGTGTAACCTATACAATGTACGTACAAATTTGCAACATTGTGTCAAGATTTCTCTATTCCTGTTATCATTGTTTTGAAAACCAATAAAAACTATTTGAAAAAAAAAAAAATAATAAAGACAATGAAATCGCACTTAAAAAAAAAAAAAAAATGGCCAAACTGCCCTTTCAAGAAGTTATCAAATGCCTAGAGGAGGCAAATTCGAAAAGTCTCAAAAAGCTGTTGAAAAGTGAACTGCAAACTTTTTGTGATCACCAAGCTCTTTTCATCTCTATAGGGAAGAGAAGACTTGAGAGAATTAGCTTAAATGAGAGAATTAGTCTAAATTGCGATATTGTGATTGCACCAAATTGAAAAGTAGCCCTTTTGGCCTTAAAAAGATCCAAAACACTGCTCCCAATAGACTGTGATCAAGTCCTATATTTGTTGACTTTTTATCTTTATATTTTAATGTTTTCCATTGATTGAATAAGATAATTTTCCAGATTTGGCAAGTTTTTCATCTAAAAATAAGAACAGTACAAGAAATCATTTGCTTGGCCGCAACTAGACTCACCTTCCTTTCGTCACATTTCTCATACTGTAAATGTAGATGTAGAATTGCAAAGGTAGATGGCGCTGGTTTTGGTATTGCACTAAGAATATGTGGATATCTTCTAATTTTCTGGTGGCAAAAGAAGACAGACTTGTTGTGTATATAAACACCAATTAATAAGGGTGCAGTATACTCACTCCATAAGATGTATGATGTCTGCTCGTCTATAGATGTCCTTGCAGTTAGCTGGAAACCATGGAAAAACTCCAATAATATTGATCCAAAATACTAAAGGCAAGGAAAGACTCCAATCAGGTGTATATATAATTACTTGAAATTACAAGTAGCAACTTACTCCATCAAATCTGGAATTCCGGCAATGTCACAGCAAAGAAGCAATGGATTACTCCAAAGTTAATAAAAAAGTTTTTAATGGCTCAACGCGTTTCAACGTGTACAAATGTCTTTTTCAAGAGCTGATTAAAAACAAATAAAAACAGTGAAAAAGTTGCTACTTGTAATTTCAAGTAATTTTATATATACCTGATTGAAGTCTTTCCTTGCCTTTAGTATTTTGGATCAATATTATTGGAGTTTTTCCATGGTTTCCAGCTAACTGCAAGGACATCTATAGATGAGCAGACTTCATACATCTTATGGAGTGAGTATACTGCACCTTTATTAATTGGTGTTTATATACACAACAAGTCTGTCTTCTTTTGCCATCAGAAAATTAGAAGATATCCACATATTCTTAGTGCAATACCGAAACCAGCCCATCTACCTTTGAAATTCTGCAACTATTACAGTCCCTGGGGAGAGACTGAAAGAAGGCAGCAGTTTTAAATTAAGGAGAATATCAGTTCTCAGCTCATTTTTGTATTTTTGTTTTTTACCATCTTACAATTTCTGTATACTATTATCTGTTTCTATTTTGTAAATGTAGATGAGCTTTAGTTTTTTTACAAATGCAAAATGTAACAAATTTTTCGTTATTTGTTGTATTCAGAAAAAAACAAATAATGAACTGTCATCTTCGTTAATACATTTGTTTATTCATTATTCCTTCAATTAAAAAACACAAATAGTAATATCTCCATCCCAAAAACCTACACTGTTAATCTCTAAACTGACACAAGCCACATTGCAATAAACCCTTATGCAATATTACCTGCTAAATTGCCATAACCCCATCGCAATAAGCCCCTATGCTATATTAACCCCTAAACACCACAACTCATTTGCAATAAACTCTATGCTATATTAACCCCTAAAATGCAACAAACCCATGAAAATAAACCCCCATGTTGTTAACCCCAAAACCGCCACAACCCCATCATACTAAACCTCTATGCTATTTAACCCCTAAACCACCACCCCCTATTTCAATAAAATATCTTATTAACCCTTATGCTATATTGACCTCTAAACAGACATAACCCTTAAAACTACACAACCCAATATGGCAATAATTCCCTATGCTATTTAACCCTAAAAAACCTCAACACCTATCACAAAAAAACTATCACCTAGATTAAGAGTTTTGCGTTAACACGGTGCGGTGCGGTGCTAACGAGCAGTTTATGCTCACCGCTCACTTACAGACAGCGCTGGTATTACGGGTTTTTACAAACCCAGCATTAGCTGCAAAAAAAGTGAGCAAAGAGCAAAATTTTGCTCCACATCTCACGTCAATACCAGCGCTGCTTATGTTAGCGGTGAGCTGGCTAAACGTGCTTGTGCTCGATTTCCCCATAGGAATCAATGGGGGAGAGTCGGCTGAAAAAAAATTAACACCTGCAAAAAAGCAGCGTAAAGCTCCTAACGCAGCCCCATTGATTCCTATGGGGAAATAAAATATATGTCTACACCTAACACCCTAACATGAACCCCGAGTCTAAACACCCCTAATCTTACACTTATTAACCCCTAATCTGCCGCCCCCGACATCGCCGACACCTACATTATATTATTAACCCATAATCTGCCACTCCGGACACCGCCGCCACCTACATTATACTTATGAACCCCTAATTTGCTGCTCCCAACATCGCCGACACCTACATTTTATTTATTAACCCCTAATCTACCGCCCCCTATGTCACCGCAACCTACCTACATTTATTAACCCCTAATCCGCCGCCCCCAACGTCACCGCCACTATAATAAAGTTATTAACCGTAAATATAAGTCTAACCCTAAACCTAACACCCCCCTAACTTAAATATAATTTAAATAAATCTAAATAAAATTACTACAATTAACTAAATAATTCCTATTTAAAACTAAATACTTACCTATAAAATAAACCCTAAGCTAGCTACAATATAACTAATAGTTACATTGTATCTAGCTTAGGGTTTATTTTTATTTTACAGGCAACTTTGTATTTATTTTAACTAGGTACAATAGTTATTAAATAGTTATTAACTATTTAATAACTACCTAGTCAAAATAAAGACAAAAGTACCTGTAAATTAAAACCTAACCAAGTTACACTAACACCTAACACTGCACTATAATTAAATTAATTACCTAAACTAAATACGATTAATTACAATTAAATAAAATTATCTAAAGTACAAAAAAAAACACTTAATTACAGAAAATAATAAAATAATTACAAGATTTTTAAACTAATTACACCTAATCTAATCCCCCTAACAAAATAAAAAAGCCCCCCAAAATAAAAAAAAAGCCCTACCCTACACTAAATTACAAATAGCCCTTAAAAGGGCCTTTTGCGGGGCATTGCCCCAAAGTAATCAGCTCTTTTACTTGTAAAAAAAAAGTACAAATACCCCCCCCAACATTAAAACCCACCACCCACACAACCAACCCTACTCTAAAACCCACCCAATCCCCCCTTAAAAAAACCTAACATTAACCCCTTGAAGATCACCCTACCGTGAGACGTCTTCACCCAACCGGGCAGAAGTGGACCTCCAGACGGGCAGAAGTCTTCACCCAACCGGGCAGAAGTGGACCTCCAGACGGGCAGAAGTCTTCATCCAGACGGCATTTTCTATCTTCACACATCCGGCACGGAGTGGGTCCATCTTCAAGACATCCGACGCGGAGCATCCTCTTCAAACGATGGCCGACCACTGAGTGAAGGTTCCTTTAAATGACGTCATCCAAGATGGCGTCCCTTCAATTGGCTGATAGAAATGCGGTATCAGTCTTGACAGGAGAGGGTCTACCGCTCACTTTTTGGAAGACTCGTAATACCGGCGCTATGCAAGTCCCATTGAAAATATAGGATACGCAATTGACGTAAGTGGATTTACGGTATTTCTGAGTCTGGCCAAAAAAGTGAGCGGTACACCTGTACCTTCAAGACTCGTAATACCAGCGGGCGTTAAAAAGCAGTGTTGGGACCTCTCAACGCTGCTTTTTAACCCTAACGTAAGACTCGCAATCTAGCCGTATGTTTTGATGCTTAAACCTTAACAACCCATCACAAAAACTCCTATGCTAGTGTGAAATGAAAAGATTGTAATAACAATTTTAGCCATTGCTCAATGTTGCAGTTGGGATTTCTGGTTTTTCATGTTTCCTAGAGATAATCACCTAAATTACAAGTTATATGTTAAACCCAGTGCATAAATAAAGCTAAAAATGTAGCGGTGCTGCACTTTCCATAGCGCTGCCATTACAAGTTACGAAAAAAAGCCAAGTCCTGACTTGACCTGCTCGTGCACGTATTCCCCCCGGAAACATCAATGGAGAAAAAGTGTTAGAAAAAAAAACCTGCGATTGCGGAATGGCGATCGCTATATTCCCCATAGATTTCTATGGGGACAAGAAGGTTATGTAAAAACCTAACACCCTAACATAAAACCCTACTCTAAATACCCCTAATCCGCCGCCCCCAACATCCCCAAAACTAAATAAACCTATTAACTCCTAAACTGCCGACCCCCCACATCGCCACACTACAATAAACCTATTAACCCCTAAACCGCCGCCCCCCCACATTGCAAATACTAAACTAAACCTATTAACCCCTAAACTGTCGGCCCCCCATATCGCCACACACTAAATTAAACTATTAACCCCTAAACCTAACACCCCCTAACTTGAAATTAAAGTTACAATATAACTACTTTAAAATAAATAAAAACTTACTTGTGAAATAAAAAAAACCTAAGCTTAAATTATAAATAATCCTAACATTACTATTTTAAAAAACTAAAACAAACTAAAAACAAAAATCCTAAATTACAAAATTACAAAATCATAACACTACAAAAAAAAACTAAGATTACAACAAAAAAATAACGCATTCCCCATTGATTTCTAAATACCCCTAATCCACCGCCCACACACATTGCTAACACCTAAGTACAGTTATTAACCCCTAAACCGCCGCCATCCGGACATCGCCAACACTAAATAAAGTTATTAATCCCTAAACCACCACCTCCAACATCGCAAACAATAAATAAAGATATTAACCCCTAATCCACTACTCCCGACATCGCTGACACTAAATAAACCTATTAACCCCTAAACCGCCGACCAGTAGCGGAACTAGTCAACAGAGGGCCCTGGGTGCAAAATATTTTTGGGACCCCCAAAAGGTAACTCTGTATAATGCTTTTGAGGATAGATAGATAGATAGATAGATAAATAGATAGATAAATAGGTAGCTACACCTGCAACCTGCACAAATAAAAGGCTCACCTGTATTTGGATTGTACACATTCTGCACACGCCTATTTATAGACTGACTGCTATGGGCCCCCCATCACTTGGGCCCTGGTGCCACTGCACCTGCTGCACCAATAGTAGTTCCGCCCCTGCCGCCGACCCCCCACTTTGCCAACACTACAATAAACCTATTAACCCCTAATCCGTCGCCCACCTGCATCGCAAATACTAAACTAAACTTATTAACCCCTAAACCACCGTCCCCCCACATTGTGACACTAAATTAAACTATTAACGCCTAAACCTAAAACCCCCTAACTATAAATTCAAGTTACAATATAACTACCTTAAAATAAATAAAAACTTACCTGTGAAATAAAAAAACCCTAAGCTTAAACTATAAATATATTTTTAAAAACTAAAATAAACTAAAAATAAATAACCTAAATTACAAAATTATAAAATCCTAACACTATGGAAAAAACAACAACTAAAATTACAAAAAAAAACTGTCATGCCGCCTCTGCGCCGCTGCTCACTATGGCTATTGCCATAGACGCGACGGTGGTGACTTGTTGCTATGGCCATTGCGTATGGCCACACGCTGTCTCTCTCTTCTGATGCCGCTTCCCCATACACCTGGGAGATCTCCTTGGCGCCTATGTAAGTACCTCCTTTACTTCATCTCACTGCCCAAGTGTAGGTGTTACTGCGTGTGCTCCTGGGTGCTTTATTACTTATATTGATGGATTGCCATATCGTTATTGAACTTTGCCTGTCTGACCACTCTGCTTTCTTAACCCTTGTACTGCTGGATTGCCATATCGTTACTGAACTCTGCCTGTCTGACCACTCTGCTTTCTTAACCCTTGTACTGCTGGATTGCCATATCGTTACTGAACTCTGCCTGTCTGACCATTCTGCTTGCTTAACCCTTGTACTGCTGGATTGCCATATTGTTACTGAACTCTGCCTGTCTGACCACTCTGCTTGCTTAACCCTTGTACTGCTGGATTGCCATATTGTTACAGAAATCTGCCTGTCTGACCACTCTGCTTGCTTAATCCTTGTATTGCTGGATTGCCTTATCATTGCTGAACTCTGCCTGTCTGACCATTCTATTGGTTTACCCCTGAACTGTTATACTGCTGGATTTTCTTTGTTGCCGACACCTGCCTGTTCCTGACCATTCTATTGGTTTACCCCTGAACTGTTATTCTGCTGGATTGCCTTCCTGTTGCCGGATTCTGCCAGTCTTGACCATTCTGATTACTGTAACACTGAGCATGTCTACTGTGAGTACTTCTTCCCTCATTTCATAAACTCACTCTGCTCTGGGATATTTCCTATCCTTCCACTTGACGCCGGGCTAAGAAGACTACTGGCCAAGTTTGGTCTGATAGAGAAATATTCCACAAGCATTACAAAAATAAAGTCTAAAATTTACGAAAAATAAAAAAATCTAAGATTACATAAAATACATACTAAATTATCCAAAATAATACAATTTAAACCTAATCTAATACCCCTATAAAAACAAAAAAGCCACCCCAAAATAAAAACACCCCCTAATCTAGCAATAAACTACCAATAGCCCTTAAAAGGTCCATTAGAAGGGCATTGTCCTGAAGAAATCAGCTCTTTTACATTAAAAAATTGCAAAGTACCCCTAACAATAAAACACCCAACCCCCCAAAATAAAAAAGACCTAACTAAAATAAACCTAAGCTAGCCATTGCCCCTAAAGGGGCATTTGTATAGGCATTGCCCTTAAAAGGGCAGCTTTTTAGTGCCCATTTAAAAATAAAAAAAAACACTATTCTAAAAAAAAAAAAAAACTAACACTAACCCCCAAAAATTTACTCACCATTCCTGAAGTCCGAACATCCATCTTCTTTAAGGTGGAGTAAAGTCTTCATCCGGGTGGCGACATTTTCATCCAGCACGGCGGGGCCATCTTCTTTCTTCATCCCGGTGGCGCGGAGCTGTGGTTTTATTTATTTCACAGGTTTTTATTTATTTTAACCCCTTAATAACCACAGCACTTTTCCATTTTCTGTCCGTTTGGGACCAAGGCTATGTTTACATTTTTGCAGTGTTTTTTATTATTATTATTATCAGTTATTTGTAGAGCGCCAACAGATTCTGCAGTGCTATAAACAAATGCGGAGTACAACAAAACAATTATAGGGATCAAATGGGTAGAGGGCCCTGCCAAGAGTTGCACTGTTGTAGTCAGCTCTTAAGAAGGTGATCTACAAACAGCTGGAGTCTTAGGCTTACATGCTAAGGGGGTTCAGGGGATAGCAATGGAGGAGTGGAACTGGTATAAAGAAAGGTTAGCGTAGGTTGTATGCATCCATGAACAGTAGAGTCTTTAGGGAGCGTTTGAAGCTTTCAAAACTAATAGAGAGTCCTGTGGAGCGAGGCAGAGAGTTCCACAAGAGGGGAGCCAGTCTGGAGAAGTCCTGTAAACGGGAGTGTGATGAGGTGACAAGAGAGGAGGAGAGTAGGAGGTCATGAGCAGAGCAAAGGGGACGGGAGGGAGAGTATCTGGAGACAAGGTCTGAGATATTGGGGGAGCAGTGCAGTTGAGGGCTTTGTATGTAAGAATGAGAATTTTGTGTTTGATCCTAGAGGCAAGAGGAAGCCAGTGAAGGGATTGGCAGAGAGGTGCAGCAGATGAAGAGCGACGTGTAAGGAAGATGAGTCTGGCAGAGGCATTCATTATGGATTGTAAAGGAGCTAGGCGGCAGGTGGGGAGACCAGAGAGGACAGTGTTGCAGTAATCAAGGCGGGAAAGAATGAAAGAATGGATTAAAATCTTAGTTGTGTCTTGTGTAAGTATCTAATTTTAGAGATGTTTTTAAGGTGGAAGCGACAGGCTTTAGCCAAGGACTGAATGTGAGGAGTGAAAGAAAGATCTGAGTCAAATGTGACCCCGAGACATCGGGCATGCGGGGTAGGGGTAATTATGTAGTTGTCGACAGTTATAGAGAGATTGGGGCTGGAGATTTTTGAAGAAGGGGGGAAAATAAGGAGTTCAGTTTTGGAGAGATTTAGCTTGAGGTAGTGAGAGGACATCCAGTTAGAGATGTGAGAAAGACAGTTAGTGACACGGATTAGCAAGGAAGGAGATAGGTCTGGTGCAGAGAAGTAGATTTGGGTGTCGTCGGCATACAAATGATATTGTAAACCATGGGACTTTATTAGGGAACCTAGTGATGATGTGTAGATTGATAAGAGAAGGGGACAGAGGACAGAGCCTTGTGGTACCTCGACAGAAAGTGGTGACGGGGCAGAGGAGGCCCCAGGTAGGTTTGACAGGTAAAAAGAGAGCCACGAGAGGGCTGTGTCACAGATGCCGAAGAATTGGAGGGTTTGGAGCAAAAGAGGGTGGTCAACAGTGTCAAAGGCTTCAGACAGATCAAGGAGGATAAGCAGAGAGAAGTGGCCTTTTGATTTTGCTGTAAGTAGGTCGTTGGTAACCTTAACAATTGCTGTCTCTGTAGAGTGATGGGGACAAAATCCAGATTGCAGTGGGTCGAGGAGGGAGTTTATTGTAAAGAAATGGGATAGACATGCATAAACTAGTTTTTCGAGAAGCTTTGAGGCAAGAGGGAGGAGGGAAATAGGGCGGATGAGGAGGTAGGATCAAGGGAAGGTTTTTTGAGGATAGGTGTGACCAGTGCATGTTTCAGCAATGAGGGAAAATGAGGGAAATATACCAGTGCTGAGGGAGAGGTTGAAAATGTGTGTGAGTATAGGGGTAAGGGTAGCAGAGAGGGAGGGGAGTAGCTGTGAGGGGATAGGGTCAAGGGGACAGGTAGTGCGGTGAGAGCACAGTATAAGTGCTGAAACTTCTGTTTCTTTGTGTTTAGCTGTAATTTTCCTCTTACTCATTTACTGTACCCACACATATTATATACCGTTTCTCTAACCATTAAATGGACTTTCTAAAGATACCATTATTTTTATCATATCTTATAATTTACTATAAAAAATTTTTTTATAAAATATGAGGAAAAAATGGAAAAAACACACATTTTCTAACTTTGACCCCCAAAATCTATAACACATCTACAACCACCAAAAATCACCCATGCTAAATAGTTTCTAAATTTTGTCCTGAGTTTAGAAATACCCAATGATTACATGTACTTTTCTTTTTTTGCAAGTTATAGGACAATAAATACAAGTAGCACTTTGTTATTTCCAAACCACTTTTTTTCAAAATTAGCGCTAGTTACATTGTAACACTGATATCTTCAGGAATCCCTGAATATCCCTTGACATGTATATATATTTTTTTAGAAGACATCCCAAAGTATTGATCTAGGCCCATTTTGATATATTTCATGCCACGATTTCACCGCCAAATGCAATCAAATAAAAAAATTGTTCACTTTTTCATAATTTTTTTCACAAACTTTAGGTTTCTCACTGAAATTATTTACAAACAACTTGTGCAATTATGGCATAAATGGTTGTAAATGCTTCTCTGGGATCCCCTTTGTTCATAAATAGCAGACATATAGGGCTTTGGCTTTGCTTTTTGGTAATTAGAAGGCCGCTAAATGCCACTGTGCACAACAAGTGTATTATGCCCAGCAGTGAAGGGGTTAATTAGGGAGAATGTAGGGAGCTTCTAGGGTTAATTTTAGCTTTAGTGTAGTGTAGTAGACAACCCCAAGTATTGATCTAGGCCCATCTTGGTATATTTCATGCCACCATTTAACCGCCAAATTAAAAAAATGTAAAATTTTTCACAATTTTAGGTTTCTTACTGAAATTATTTACAAACAGCTTGTGTAATTATGGCACAAATGGTTGTAAATGCTTCTCTGGGATCCCCTTTGTTCAGAAATAGCAGACATATATGACTTTGGCGTTGCTTTTTGGTAATTAGAAGGCCACTAAATGCCGCTGCGCATCACAGGTGTATTATGTCTAGCAGTGAAGGGGTTAATTAGGGAGCTTGTAGGGAGCTTGCAGGGTTAATTTTAGCTTTAGTGTAGAGATCAGCCTCCCACCTGACACATCACACCCCCTGATCCCTCCCAAACAGCTCTCTTCTCTCCCCCACCCCATAATTGTCCCTGCCATCTTAAGTACTGGCAGAAAATTTACATATGCTGATCCACCCCCCAAACAGCTCTCTAACCCTCCCCTCTACCTTATTGGGAGCCATCTTGGGTACTGGCAGCTGTCTGCCAGTAGCCAGTTTACAATAAAATTGTGTTTTTTTTTTTTCTTTTTTTGACTTTTTTTCTGTAGTGTAGCTTCCCCCCCAAAGACCAACCCCCCACCCCCTCCAAGATCCCTTAGTTCATTAAAATTGTCAATTCCCACCCCCCTTTCTCCCAATTATATATACACTTTTTCCATAGGGTAGTGGTTCCCACCCGCTCCCGTCCCGTGCACGCGCCTGCCGCCCCCCGCACACACGTCCGCACGCATCCCCGCCCATGATCCCGCCCCCTCTTACTTACCATTGCCATCGATGGTCGCCCACCCGCCTCCAACATCGGCTCCCACCCACCAACGAGTGTGGTCATCGATGTCCGATGCAGAGAGGGCCACAGAGTTGCTCTGTAATGCTTCCATCATAGCCTGTCATAAATGACATCATGGCCCCTCCTATTTTTCAGCCTACTTAAACGTCACATCTCTAGCTATCATTGCTTGATTATTTTGTTCACACAGATTGTAGTTGTTACTGCACCTGCTTGCTCTAGGAAAACTCCCTGTGATTACTTCCTGTTTCCAGTTCAAGTCAAGTCTCTGCTGCATCAGGATCTCTTCACTAACTGAAGCTGTTTTTCCTTTCACTATATCCAGCTCACAGCTCCTCTGCATGTTTCCTCTCACAGCAGTTGCTTGTTCCCTGCATTTCTAAGGATTACAACTAATGGCAAGTATTTTCATTTCATACAATGAACTGTGCTAACATTGTATTCATTTGAATAACTTGCTACTAATTAAGGCCTAGATTTGGAGTTCGGCGGTAAAAGGGCTGTTAACGCTCCGCGGGCTTTTTTCTGGCCGCACCATAAATTTAACTCTGGTATCGAGAGTTCAAACAAATGCTGCGTTAGGCTCCAAAAAAGGAGCGTAGAGCATTTTTACCGCAAAAGCAACTCTCGATACCAGAGTTGCTTACGGACGCGGCCGGCCTCAAAAACGTGCTCGTGCACGATTCTCCCATAGGAAACAATGGGACTGTTTGAGCTGAAAAAAAACCTAACACCTGCAAAAAAGCAGCGTTCAGCTCCTAACGCAGCCCCATTGTTTCCTATGGGGGAACACTTCCTACGTCTGCACCTAACACCCTAACATGTACCCCGAGTCTAAACACCCCTAATCTTACACTTATTAACCCCTAATCTGCCGCCCCCGCTATCGCTGACCCCTGCATATTTTTTTTAACCCCTAATCTGCCGCTCCGTAAAACGCCGCCACCTACGTTATCCCTATGTACCCCTAATCTGCTGCCCTAACATCGCCGACCCCTATGTTATATTTATTAACCCCTAATCTGCCCCCCACAACGTCGCCGACACCTACCTACACTTATTAACCCCTAATCTGCCGAGCGGACCTGAGCGCTACTATAATAAAGTTATTAACCCCTAATCCGCCTCACTAACCCTATCATAAATAGTATTAACCCCTAATCTGCCCTCCCTAACATCGCCGACACCTACCTTCAATTATTAACCCCTAAACTTCCGATCGGAGCTCACCGCTATTCTAATAAATGGATTAACCCCTAAAGCTAAGTCTAACCCTAACACTAACACCCCCCTAAGTTAAATATAATTTTTATCTAACGAAATAAATTAACTCTTATTAAATAACTTATTCCTATTTAAAGCTAAATACTTACCTGTAAAATAAATCCTAATATAGCTACAATATAAATTATAATTATATTATAGCTATTTTAGGATTAATATTTATTTTACAGGCAACTTTGTAATTATTTTAACCAGGTACAATAGCTATTAAATAGTTAAGAACTATTTAATAGTTACCTATTTAAAATAATAACAAATTTACCTGTAAAATAAATCCTAACCTAAGTTATAATTAAACCTAACACTACCCTATCAATAAAATAATTAAATAAACTTCCTACAATTACCTACAATTAACCTAACACTACACTATCAATAAATAAATTAAACACAATTGCTACAAATAAATACAATTAAATAAACTAGCTAAAGTACAAAAAATAAAAAAGAACTAAGTTACAGAAAATAAAAAAATATTTACAAACATAAGAAAAATATTACAACAATTTTAAACTAATTACACCTACTCTAAGCCCCCTAATAAAATAACAAAGCCCCCCAAAATAAAAAATTCCCTACCCTATTCTAAATTAAAAAAGTTACAAGCTCTTTTACCTTACCAGCCCTGAACAGGGCCCTTTGCGGGGCATGCCCCAAGAATTTCAGCTCTTTTGCCTGTAAAAGAATAAATACAATACCCCCCCCCCCAACATTACAACCCACCACCCACATACCCCTAATCTAACCCAAACCCCCCTTAAATAAACCTAACACTAAGCCCCTGAAGATCTTCCTACCTTGTCTTCACCATCCAGGTATCACCGATCCGTCCTGGCTCCAAGATCTTCATCCAACCCAAGCGGGGGTTGGCGATCCATAATCCGGTCCAGAAGAGGCTCCAAAGTCTTCCTCCTATCCGGCAAGAAGAGGACATCCGGACCGGCAAACATCTTCTCCAAGCGGCATCTTCGATCTTCTTCCATCCGGTGCGGAGCGGGTCCATCTTGAAGCAGGCGACGCAGATCCATCCTCTTCTTCCGATGTCTCCCGACTAATGACGGTTCCTTTAAGGGACGTCATCCAAGATGGCGTCCCTCGAATTCCGATTGGCTGATAGGATTCTATCAGCCAATCGGAATTAAGGTAGGAATTTTCTGATTGGCTGATGGAATCAGCCAATCAGAATCAAGTTCAATCCGATTGGCCGATCCCATCAGCCAATCAGATTGAGCTCGCATTCTATTGGCTGATCGGAACAGCCAATAGAATGCGAGCTCAATCTGATTGGCTGATTGGATCAGCCAATCGGATTGAACTTGATTCTGATTGGCTGATTCCATCAGCCAATCAGAAAATTCCTACCTTAATTCCGATTGGCTGATAGAATCCTATCAGCCAATCGGAATTCGAGGGACGCCATCTTGGATGACGTCCCTTAATGGAACCGTCATTAGTCGGGAGACATCGGAAGAAGAGGATGGATCCGCGTCGCCTGCTTCAAGATGGACCCGCTCCGCACCGGATGGAAGAAGATCGAAGATGCCGCTTGGAGAAGATGTTTGCCGGTCCGGATGTCCTCTTCTTGCCGGATAGGAGGAAGACTTTGGAGCACCGGATTATGGATCGCCAACCCCCGCTTGGGTTGGATGAAGATCTTGGAGCCAGGACGGATCGGTGATACCTGGATGGTGAAGACAAGGTAGGAAGATCTTCAGGGGCTTAGTGTTAGGTTTATTTAAGGGGGGTTTGGGTTAGATTAGGGGTATGTGGGTGGTGGGTTGTAATGTTGGGGGGGGGTATTGTATGTTTTTTTTTACAGGCAAAAGAGCTGAAATTCTTGGGGCATGCCCCGCAAAGGGCCCTGTTCAGGGCTGGTAAGGTAAAAGAGCTTGTAACTTTTTTAATTTAGAATAGGGTAGGGAATTTTTTATTTTGGGGGGCTTTGTTATTTTATTAGGGGGCTTAGAGTAGGTGTAATTAGTTTAAAATTGTTGTAATATTTTTCTTATGTTTGTAAATATTTTTTTATTTTCTGTAACTTAGTTCTTTTTTATTTTTTGTACTTTAGCTAGTTTATTTAATTGTATTTATTTGTAGCAATTGTGTTTAATTTATTTATTGATAGTGTAGTGTTAGGTTAATTGTAGGTAATTGTAGGTAGTTTATTTAATTATTTTATTGATAGGGTAGTGTTAGGTTTAATTATAACTTAGGTTAGGATTTATTTTACAGGTAAATTTGTTATTATTTTAACTAGGTAACTATTAAATAGTTCTTAACTATTTAATAGCTATTGTACCTGGTTAAAATAATTACAAAGTTGCCTGTAAAATAAATATTAATCCTAAAATAGCTATAATATAATTATAATTTATATTGTAGCTATATTAGGATTTATTTTACAGGTAAGTATTTAGCTTTAAATAGGAATAAGTTATTTAATAAGAGTTAATTTATTTCGTTAGATAAAAATTATATTTAACTTAGGGGGGTGTTAGTGTTAGGGTTAGACTTAGCTTTAGGGGTTACTCCATTTATTAGAATAGCGGTGAGCTCCGATCGGAAGTTTAGGGGTTAATAATTGAAGTTAGGTGTCGGCGATGTTAGGGAGGGCAGATTAGGGGTTAATACTATTTATTATAGGGTTATTGAGGCGGGAGTGAGGCGGATTAGGGGTTAATAACTTTATTATAGTAGCGGTGCGGTCCGCTCGGCAGATTAGGGGTTAATAAGTGTAGGCAGGTGTCGGCGACGTTGAGGGGGGCAGATTAGGGGTTAATAAATATAATATAGGGGTCGGCGGTGTTAGGGGCAGCAGATTAGGGGTACATAGGGATAACGTAGGTGGCGGCGATTTGCGGTCGGAAGATTAGGGGTTAATTATTGTAAGTAGCTGGCGGCGACGTTGTGGGGGGCAGGTTAGGGGTGAATAAATATAATACAGGGGTCGGCGGGGTTAGGGGCAGCAGATTAGGGGTACATAAGTATAACGTAGGTGGCGGTCGGCAGATTAGGGGTTAAAAAATTTAATCGAGTGGCGGCGGTGTGGGGGGAGCTCGGTTTAGGGGTACATAGGTAGTTTATGGGTGTTAGTGTACTTTAGGGTACAGTAGTTAAGAGCTTTATAAACCGGCGTTAGCCAGAAAGCTCTTAACTCCTGCTATTTTCAGGCGGCTGGAATCTTGTCGTTAGAGCTCTAACGCTCACTGCAGAAACGACTCTAAATACCAGCGTTAGAAAGATCCCATTGAAAAGATAGGCTACGCAAATGGCGTAGGGGGATCTGCGGTATGGAAAAGTCGCGGCTGAAAAGTGAGCGTTAGACCCTTTAATCACTGACTCCAAATACCAGCGGGCGCCCAAAACCAGCGTTAGGAGCCTCTAACGCTGGTTTTGACGGCTACCGCCGAACTCTAAATCTAGGCCTAATTGTTGCAAACTGAAGTTAAAGTTTGTTACTGATTCAAACTGCACCACTTATTATTTCAACCTTAACTTACTACTAATTAATTGTTGCAAACTGAAGTTAAAGTTTGTTACTGATTCATTATTAACCTCTTGGTATCAAATATTGCTACAAAACTATATTTGTGTTTACTAAGATCAAACTCTTACATAATAATCAAGCCGGATCCAAATGAAATAAATTATCAATTTACCACATTAAATCAGAAAATAGACTATTTAGCAAGAGGTCTGACAGAAGCTCAGGCTGAAAACAACACACTTAAGAGTTTGATAAAAGATATTAATACACCTAAAATACCAGATGTACCTGAGCCACATATTAAACCACCTCAAGTATTTTCTGGAAAGAGGTCTGAATTTAGAGATTTTAAAAATTCCTGTTATTTACTATTCTCTATAAACCCAAAACTTACCACCCAGATAAGATAAGAGTATGTACTACCATTTCCTATCTGTCAGGAGAACTACGTGCTTTGGCAAATAGGTTTTTTGAAAGAAATTATCCAATTTTGAATTCATTGGATGATTTTTTTGCCACTATGGCAAGTTTATATGAAGACACTAACAAACAGTTAAATGCTGAAACCAAACAGCGTTCATTGAAAGAGGGTAAACAAAATGTAGAGTCTATATCACTGAGTTCCAAATGTGGTCCTCTGATTCTCAATGGAACCAGATAAGCCATAGGAATCAGTTAAGGTTGTGGCTGTCAGAGAACTTAAAAGATGAGCTATCAAGATTAGACATGCCTGATACCCTAGATGGATTGATAAAATTATCAACAACGATTGACTGCCGCCTAAGAGAGAGGAGAGCGGAAAGACTTTCAACTGATACTCTTCAAAAAAAGATCTCCACTGTATACTGATAGACAACTCGCAGGATCCACACCCATGGAGATTGGTGCCATTAAAGGACCACTGAGCCAAAAAAGAGAAAATTAGAAGGACAGCCAACTTGTGTCTGTACTGTGCCAGCAAGGAACACACTGTGTCCACATGCCCTATACTAACCAGACAAAAGAAGGGTAAGATAACAGTAATCGATACCATAACTGCAACAAATATTCCTACTCATCTAACTATTTCTCTATCACTACAGTGGGATCAACAACAAGCCATGACTGAAGCCTTAGTAGACTCTGGAGCATACGGTTGTTTTATTGATTCAGATTATGTAAAGTTAAATAAAATACCCCAATTGTTGAAGCATAATCCGTTATATGTGAAGGGTATTGATGGTTCTTTTATTCATAAAGGTCCAATCACACATCATACAATACCACTCCGTGTCAGTATTGATAATTCCAAAATCACTTCACACTGTTATTCTAGGATATCCCTGGTTGTCTAAACCAGTGTTTTTCAACCAGTGTGCCGTGGCACACTAGTGTGCCGTGAGAGATCCTCAGGTGTGCCAAGGCAGACTGACAACAGTGTGACATATTTTTTAAACTTTGCTTGTTTTTTACTCCCAGTGCAGGGGTAGTTTGTAGGAGGCATGGCATAACAGCACAATACATACAGTATGTATGTTTGTGTGTATGTGTATATATATGTGCTGTATTAGGCTACAATGTGTGATTTTTTTTAAATTTTGGGATGGTGGTGTGCCACAGGATTTTTTAATGTAAAAAAGTGTGCCATGGCAAAAAAAAGGTTAAAAATCACTGGTCTAAACACAATCCTAACATCAGCTGGAACAGTAATAAAATCAGCTATTCATCAGAATATTGTAAAACTACTTGTTTTCCACAACATTCCATATCCTCAATTCAAACATTGTTACCACCTGAATATCAGGATTTATCGGATATTTTCTATTTAAAAGAAGCTGAATCACTTCCCCCACATAGGATATATGATTGTCCCATAGATCTTGTACCAGGTTCACAAATCCCTTTTGGAAAAATTTTTCCATTGTCCCAAAAGGAACTCCGTTATCTGCGAGATTATCTAGATGAAAATCATAAAAAAGGTTTTATTGTTCCATCAACATCATCAGCTGCTTCAGGCATATTCTTTGTTACAAACAAAGATAAAACAATCAGGCCCATTATAGATTACAGGGCATTAAATTCAGTAACCATTAAAAACAGGTATCCACTTCCACTCATTCCCGAACTTCTAGAACACCTGAACGGTGCCACAATCTACACTAAACTAGATTTAAAAGGCGCTTATAATTTAATAAGAATGAAGGAAGGGGATGAGTGGAAAACGGCATTCAGAACAAGATACGGCCTGTCCGAATATAAAGTAATGCCTTTCGGCCTTTGTAATGCCCCTGCTACATTTTAACATTTTATAAACGACATATTCAAAGATCTTATAGACATATGTGTAATCATCTATCTCAATGATATTCTGATCTACTCGAGAAATATAGAAGATCATATTAAACATGTACGATGGGTACGCAAACGTCTAAGAGATCACAGACTATTCGCTAAATTAGAGAAATGCCAATTTCATGTGAACAAGATTAAATTTCTGGGATATATAATTTCGCCCAATATGGTCCAAATGGATCCAGATAAGGTTTCAGCTATAGTTAATTGGCCTATTCCCACATCAGTTAAATTTTTACAGAGATTTATTGGATTTTCTAATTTTTACAGAAAATTTATTTTTAATTTCTCTACAATAACTAAACCTTAAACCAGTTTAACCAAGAAAAATCTGAAATTCAAATGGACTCCCGCTGCAGAAGAATCTTTTCATTTACTTAAACAAAGATTTATTACAGCACCTATCCTAAGACTACCGAATCATAATAAGGAATTTATTGTTGAAGTTGACGCCTCAGATTCAGGTATTGGAGCAGTTCTATCCCAATATAGCGATGGAACATCCAAACAACATCCAATAGCCTTCTTTTCTCGAAGACTACTACCAGCAGAAACAAATTATACCGTTGGAGACAAAGAATTACTGGCGATTAAATCTGCTCTCGAACATTGGCGTAATTTATTAGAAGGAGCTACAATACCTTTTAAGATCTACACCGATCACAGAAATTTAGAATATCTTAAAAAGAACAAAACCTTGACTTCCCGTCAAGTTAGATGGGCCCAATTCCTAGATAGGTTTGACTTTTCAATTACTTATAGACCTGGAACTCAAAACATCAAGGCAGATGCCCTCTCCCGGATACATGATTCACATCCAAATGTAAAGGAATCAATTTATATAATAGCACCAAATAAAATAATTGATTTGCAACACCCTTCGAGGAAGACATTCTCAAGGCCTTAACTACAGATTCCTTTCCGGACAATGAATCATTGGAAAAAGCACTCTCTGGATTGTACTTCCGCAATAACAAATTGTATATTCCCAAAACAATCAGAGGATTAATTTTGTCTCAATTTCATGATAATCCACTTTCTGGACACCAAGGAGTTAAGAAAACAATCAAATTAATTAGAAGAAGCTTTTGGTGGCCGCTCATGGATGACACTATTCACGAATATGTGGTCTCATGCGAGACTTGTGCCAGGAACAAATTAGAACGAAGGAAACCTTTTGGTTACTTAAATCCACTACCTATTCCTGATATGCAATGGCCATTAGTCTCAATGGATTTCATAGTTGAACTGCCACCATCAAACCAATATACAACTTTACTAGTTGTAGCTGATAATTTAAAGAAGCTCGCACACTTTAATCCACTAAGACATCTTCCTACCGCAAAGGAGACAGCTACAGCCTTTCTTACCAATATAGTGAAACTACATGGATTGCCAAATACTATTTTGACTGATCATGGTACCCGATTCACTTCAAACTTCTGGAAAGTTTTTTGTAAAATCCTAAAAATGTATTCCTGCCTTACAACATCTTACCACCCACAGACAAATGGGCTCACAGAAAGGGTAAACCAAATATTTGAACAGTATCTAAGATGCTATGTGTCACACCTACAGGATGACTGGTTCACATATATAGCAATGGCCGAATTCTCCTATAATAATTCCATATCTAGTTCTACCAAAACTACTCCATTTTATGTAACCTACGGATACCATCCTAAAAGTATCACACTATCTAATGTAGATAAGAGTACTCCAGCAGCTCAAGACTTCACCTCTAATCTCAAGACTGCGATGACTCAACTACAACAACACTTAAAGGATGCCAAATTGAATCAGAAACACTACTATGACTTAAGACATAGGCCAAGTCCTCAATATAAGATAGGAGATCTAGTCTGGCTATCTACTAAATATTTAAAACTAGATATTCCTTCGAAGAAATTAGGTAATTAATTTATTGGTCGTTTTCCGATCAAGAAACTTATTAATCACTCCACCATGGTCCTGGATCTTCCAAATTCATAAAAAATCTATCCGGCATTCCATGTCTCGCTACTTAAACCCCATATATCACATCCTCGTTTCAATCTTGAGTGATCTCATCCTCCACCTGTACGGTTTGCGGATCATGAAGAATACCTAGTGGATACTGTTCTGGATTCTCGTCTCAAGAGGGGTCGTTTAGAATACCTCATCAGATGGAAAGGATATGGTCCTAAGGAGGATTCTTGGGTACCTGGTAAGGACGTTCATGCTCCCGAATTGCTGAGAACCTTCCATCTCCGTTATCCTCTAAAACCCTGTTCTGAATCCTCGGAGAGGATTCCTTGAGTTGGGGGATCTGTAATGCTTCCATCATAGCCTGTCATAAATGACATCATGGCCCCTCCTATTTTTCAGCCTATTTAAACTTCACATCTCTAGCTATCATTGCTTGATTATTTTGTTCACACAGATTGTAGTTGTTACTGCACCTGCTTGCTCTAGGACAACTCCCTGTGATTACTTCCTGTTTCCAGTTCAAGTCAAGTCTCTGCTGCATCAGGATATCTTCACTAACTGAAGCTGTTTTTCCTTTCACTATATCCAGCTCACAGCTCCTCTGTATGTTTCCTCTCACAGCAGCTGCTTGTTCCCTGCATTTCCAAGGATTACAACTAATTGCAAGTATTTTCATTTCATACAATGAACTGTGCTAACATTGTATTCATTTGAATATCTTGCTACTAATTAATTGTTGCAAACTGAAGTTAAAGTTTGTTACTGATTCATTATTAACCAAATATTGCTACAAAACTATATTTGTATTTACTAAGATCAAACTCTTACAGGCTCTCTCTGCATCGGATGGCTAAGAAAGGTAATTGCAGGATGCCTCGATATCGAGGCATCACTGCAATAACCGGAAAGTGGCTGTAAGTGATCAGGATCGCTTCCAAAGACCGACGACATGCAGGGTACGTCCTAGGTCGTTAACTATATTTTTTTGGAGGACGTACCCTGCATGTCGTCGGTCATTAAGGGGTTAAGGTAGTTATATGGTAACTTTAATTTAAAGTTAGGGGGTGTTAGGTTTAGGGGTAAATAGTTTAATTTAGTATGTCATGATGTGGGGGGCCGTGGTTTAGGGGTTAATAGGTTTATTTTAGTATTAGCGTTGTGGGGGTAGGCGGTTTACGGGTTAATAGGTTTATTATAGTATTTGCTATGCGGGGTGGCATATTAGGGGTTAATACTTTAATTAAGGTAGTTGAGATGAGCATATTCCTAAGTCCTTAGTACCCACATCCTTATTCTCAGAAAATGCCATCTGTGACTGATGAACATCAGTTAGTTGCTTAGGCAAAAAAATCCTCTCTTTGGTCACCAACTGAGGGATATTCTTATTTAGTGAAACAGATAAACAATACTCTTGAGCTGTTATCCCAGTAGGCTAAAAACACTGTTGAAAAGACAGACAATTACCACAAATAATTAAAAAGTAAAAGAAAAAGCAAACTTATAAAATTAAAGGAAATTAAAGTTTGGAGAAATTTGGTTCTGCTCATAGAGGCCTATTTACTAAAGGTCTTGCGGACCTGATCTGACAGTGCGGATCAGGTCCGCAAGACCTCGCTAAATGCGGAAAGCAATACGCTCTCCATATTCAGCATTGCACCAGCAGCTCACAAGAGCTGCTGGTGCAATGCCGCCCCCTGCAGACTCGTGGCCAATGGGCCGCCAGCAGGGGGTGTCAATCAACCCGATCGTACTCGATCGGGTTGAATTCTGGTGATTCCTGTCCGCTCAGAGCAGGCGGACAGGGTTATGGAGCAGCGGTCTTTGTTACCGCTGCTTCATAACCCCTATTTATGCAAAGTCGCAGAAATTCTATCCTGTTTAATATAATTTTAGATGTACATTAAAGGGACAGTAAACCTTAAAAATAATGTTATATAATTCTGCACATAGTGCAGAATTATATAACATTATTTAGGTGCTATAGCCATAAAAGCATTTTTTACAGTTTAATTTGCTAAAATACGGCGCTTTTACAGACCCGCTCTCTGCTCTCTGCTGAGCGGGTCTGTTATTTTTAGTCAGCGCATCGGGCCAGCTGTATAGTCACAGCCCGGCCCGACCACGCCATAAGACTAAGTGCAGCTTGCTCCTGTGACAGGAGCGAGCTGCACTTAGTGCTATGGCGCGGTCAGGCCGGGCTGTGACTATACAGCTGGCCCGATGCGCTGACTAAAAATAACAGACCCGCTCAGCAGAGAGCAGAGAGCGGGTCTGTAAAAGCGCCGTATTTTAGCAAATTAAACGGTAAAAAATGCTTTTATGGCTATAGCACCTAAATAATGTTATATAATTCTGCACTATGTGCAGAATTATATAACATTATTTTTAAGGTTTACTGTCCCTTTAAGGGCTAGATTACAAGTGGCGCACTAATGTTATATATCTCAATACATATTTTTTATTATTATTTTTTTAGCCCAGTTATATACCTTGAAATTCACATAGAAGAACATGTTCTTTTTATTTTGAAATATATATTTCTATCAGGGCCAGACTGGGAATTAAAAGCAGCCCTAGAAAATTTGAAGACCAGCCCTATTTTCCCTTGAGTCGGTAAAAATGCAGATGCACCATTTTTTTCAAGGGGATTACTTCCTCCAATATTGGTCCAGATTACGAGTGGAGCGCTATTTAGCACTTTTGCTAGAGCACTAATTGTGCTAGAAGTAAACTTTTTGCGAGCGTCAGGTTGCGATGGTATTATGTCTTGAAAGTAAAAAGTTATCACTCTCGTGCTAACCTAACGCGCGCAAAAAGCCGAACTTAGAATATCACGCAGGCGATAACCTATTCCCCATAGAAGTCAATGGAGAAAAAAAAGTAGAATAAAAACACCTAACACCCCACTCGTGCGCAAACCCGATCGTATATATATTCTTATGTGCGCTAACTTGACATGAAAATATGAATATTTCACATTTCAATGATCTTTACATACAAGAATATATTCTATTTATCCATAAATACATATTTTTACATATATATGATGGTATTTTAGTACAATATCTTTACTTATATTTATACATGACTATATATAGGTATAGATATATAAAGATATATATAGGAATATCTTAAATACTTATTTATATATATATATATATATACTTATTTATGTGTTTATATGTGTATATATGTCTGTAAATACATATATACACATAAATACATATGTGTGTGTGTGTATATATATATATATATATGTTTGTGTGTACATATATTTATATATATATACACACACATATATATATATATATATATATATATATATATATATATATATATATATATATATATATATATATATATTTACAGACAAGATCAGCACTCACCAATGTAAAAACCACTCAAATGCACGGCCCAAAGATGAATGTAGAGAAATAGCATAAAGACAGGACCTGGTGATGATCCCTGCGGTCCCACGCCAAAAAAGCCAGCACACGAGATTTAGCAACACACCTTTTAATGCCAACAATGCATAACGTTTCAGCTCCCACTGGAGCTTTGATCACATGCGGTAGTTCATAGGAATAAATCAGGCATATTACAACATGCATAAGAAAACCCTTAAATACCCCCACCCACCAATCAGAAGAAGCACAAAAAAAAACGCCAAGTACAAAATTAATTAGTACAGCTGTACGTATAGCGTATCAAACCTGGACCGCAAGCCTAAGTGCGTGTCCATAGCAACCCCACATTGTGTGCAATGCTACTGCGCATGGGCGCTTGACGAAGTAACGCGCGCGTACGCAGTGACGACATCGCGTCAGAGCTGGTTGTCCTGGTAACCCCAAACAACATATGCAAGAGCAGCGGAGCACCATGGCGCTAAAGATAAATAGTGTACAAATGTCAAAGCATTAATGTATGGGCACCAGGGCAACACAGCGCATTGAACACATCAACAAGCTAAAGGGCTCATATTAATCTGTATCATACAAGTATGTTAATCAACGTGTGCCTAGTAAGTGACATAAACGGATCAAAAATAATTATAGGTTGCACAGGCAATAAATTGTACCTGATTGGACAGTGAAACTAACTATTTATATCTAATTTAAAAACACATTATTCTACTAGTTAGTTTCACTGTCCAATCAGGTACAATTTATTGCCTGTGCAACCTATAATTATTTTTGATCCGTTTATGTCACTTACTAGGCACACGTTGATTAACATACTTGTATGATACGGATTAATATGAGCCCTTTAGCTTGTTGATGTGTTCAATGCGCTGTGTTGCCCTGGTGCCCATACATTAATGCTTTGACATTTGTACACTATTTATCTTTAGCGCCATGGTGCTCCGCTGCTCTTGCATATGTTGTTTGGGGTTACCAGGACAACCAGTTCTGACGCGATGTAGTCACTGCGTACGCGCGCGTTACTTCGTCAAGCGCGCATGCGCAGTAGCATTGCACACAATGTGGGGTTGCTATGGACACGCACTTAGGCTTGCGGTCCAGGTTTGATACGCTATACGTACAGCTGTACTAATTAATTTTGTACTTGGCGTTTTTGTTTGTGCTTCTTCTGATTGGTGGGTGGGGGTATTTAAGGGTTTTCTTATGCATGTTGTAATATGCCTGATTTATTCCTATGAACTACCGCATGTGATCAAAGCTCCAGTGGGAGCTGAAACGTTATGCATTGTTGGCATTAAAAGGTGTGTTGCTAAATCTCGTGTGCTGGCTTTTTTGGCGTGGGACCGCAGGGATCATCACCAGGTCCTGTCTTTATGCTATTTCTCTCTCTCTCTCTCTCTCTCTATATATATATATATATATATATATATATATATATATATATATATATATACTGTATATACACACATATCCATAGTTATACATGTATAGTATGTCTATGTTAAATCCATTTGCCCTTTTCTAACACCTGAGATCCCATATTACTATATAATATTTTTTTAAATATTTTTTTATTAGATAGGGTTATTATGAGTGTAACTGTATTGTGTAATGTATTTTTGATGTGTTTTGTAACCACAGCTCTGAGGACACGCTAACCCGGCGAGCGTTAACTTCAGTTGTGCTCAAGTAATTGCATTTACTTTCAATTTGTAATATTAGGGCAACTTAACTTGCGCAAATGAACATGAAAACCCGATGTCACTCATAATTTGGCCCATTATTATACATTTTTATTTTTCGGATTTTTATTGAGGTTTGAATATTACATATAGAAGCATCATGCATGTTCAAGTATACAGAAATCAAAAGTAGATATGTGCATGGCTAAAAAATTCAGTTCGTTTTCGGTTCGGATCGATTCAGACTTTTCGAATTTCGGTTCGGATCAATTCGAATTCGGCAAAATTTGGATCAATTCGTTTCGGATTTATTCGGATTTGAATGAATTCGTTTCGGATTTATTCGGATTCGAATAAATTCGGCTGAATTCGGTTCTAATTGGTTCGATTCGGTTATGAAATTCGGTATGTTTTAGGTGGGATATGCTGTGTATTAGACTAGTATTATGTACTGTATATTAGGTGTAAATACTAGTGTAATACACGGCCATCCGAATCTACCAAATAAAGTCAGTAGTTAAGAGCTTTATGGGCTAACACCGGAATATAAAGCTCTTAACTACAGTGCTATAAAGTACACTAACACCCATAAACTACCTATAAACCACTAAACCGAGGCCCCCCCACATCGCAAACACTATAATAAAATTATTTAACCCCTAATCTGCCGACCGGACACCGCCGCCACCTACATTATAGCTATTAACCCTTAATCTACTGTCCCTAACATCGCCGACCCCTACATTATAGTTATTAACCCCTAATCTGCCCCCCCCAACGTCGCCGCAATCTAACTACAAGTATTAACCCCTAATCTGCCAACCGGACATCGCCGCCACCTACATTATAGCTATTAACCCCTAATCTGCTGTCCCTAACATCGCTGACACCTAAATTATAGTTATTAACACCTAATCTGCCCCCCCCCCAACGTCGCCGCAATCTAACTACAAGTATTAACCCCTAATCTGCCGACCGGACATCGCCGCCACCTACATTATAGCTATTAACCCCTAATCTGCTGTCCCTAACAACGCAGACCCCTACATTATAGTTATTAACCCCTAATCTGCCCCCCCCCCAACGTCGCCGCAATCTAACTACAAGTATTAACCCCTAATCTGCCGACCGGACATCGCCGCTACTATAATAAATGTATTAACCCCTAAACCGCCGCACTCCCGCCTCGCAAACACTATAATAAATTTTATTAACCCCTAATCTGCCCTCCCTAACATCGCCGACACCTAATTACAATTATTAAACCCTAATCTCCCGCCCCCAACATCGCTGCTACTATAATAAAGTTATTAACCCCTAAACCTAAGTCTAACCCTAACCCTAACACCCCCTAACTTAAATATAATTTAAATAAAACGAAATAAATTTACTATAATTAAATAAATTAATCCTATTTAAAACTAAATACTCACCTGTACAATAATCCCTAATATAGCTACAATATAACTAATAGTTACATTGTAGCTATTTTAGGATTTATATTTATTTTACAGGCAAATTTTTATTTATTTTAACTAGGTACAATAGCTATTAAATAGTTAATAACTATTTAATAACTACCTAGCTAAAATAAATACAAATTTACCTGTAAAATAAATCCTACCCTAAGTTACAATTACACCTAACACTACACTATCATTAAATTAATTAAATAAATGAATCCTATTTAAAACTAAATACTTACCTGTAAAATAAACCCTAATATAGCTACAATATAACTAATAGTTACATTGTAGCTTTTAAGGGCTGGTAAGGTAATAGAGCTGTTAACTTTTGTAATTTAGTATAGGGTAGGGCATTTTTATATTTTGGGGGCTTTGTTATTTTATTAGGGGGCTTAGATTAGGTGTAATTAGTTTAAAATTCTTGTAATATTTTTATTTTTTGTAATTTAGTGTTTGTTTGTTTTTTGTACTTGTGTTTAGTTTATTTAATTGTATTTAATTGTAGGCAGTGGCGTAGCGTGGGGGGGGCCACAGGGGCGGTTGCCCCGGGCGCATAATTCTTAGGGGCGCAAAATTTGCGCTCTCACTGTCTCACATCATCCCTCCTCCACTGCAGACAGATGCAGCACTAAGGGAGAAAACATTTTTAAAAAATTTATTATTTTTTTATATATAAAAATGTATTTTACTGTGTTAACTGCGGGGGGGGTGTATTGTAAGACTGTCCCGGCAATTCCCTGGGAAGCAGGCAGCCTGGTCTGGTCGGGGACTGTTTTTCTCAGCGCTGGTGCTGCAGCGCTAGCATAAGTCTGCTTAGGCAGCCGTTAGGGCACTCAAAGGGGAGGGGTGGAAAAATCTGAATCTCATGGCGCTATGCTGTAACTCCTTCAGGGAGAAGTGTTTGGGTGATTCCCGTGGGGGGGGGGGAGGGGCTTCATGCTGCACCCTCCAGATCTCATTCTGGGCGCAGCATTCAGGTGACACGGAGAGGCGGGTTCCGGGTTTCTAAAATGCCTACCTCCTGTTTGCTTCAGGCTGACCCCTCTGTCCCTCAAGAATCAGCGTGTAGGAGGTTCTAGCGCGCTCGCTCGCTCAGCATAGCCAGTGAGGGAACACTGAACTGCCGACGCACAAAGTGAGGAGGTAGAAAAAACATGTACGTTCTGCAATGTAAGTGTATTTAGAGAGAGGAGGTCAAACATATGTGTTAAAAAATCCCACATTTACACAGACGTGCTTTATTCAATCCACTGCAATGCCAGTCAACAGGAAATTTAAATAATGCTCTTAAAACAGATGAGAGGTTATTGGAACAGATAATCTGCACACTGCAATATATAACTATGCAATTTTGCAGGGACTGTCATTAGTGATTAGGATATTCATTGAACTAACAATTTAATACATGACTTAGGTCCATGATGCACTAAACTGTAAAGGTAAATTTTTAGCTTCTTTTACATTAATTTCTAAATCACTGCAAATGTATTACGTCACGTGCATTAGTTTCTGTGCTCCCTACTAAATCCAAAAACATTTAAATATAGTTTGTTTGGTGTGATGGGTAACATTATTTACTACATGCTTATTTCAGCACAAAAGTCCGGCACAGGGCTCTATTTTTAAGTATTAATATTCCAATATCAATAGCACTGCATGACTTTAAGCAGGATTTTCATATAAAAACTCATTGCAAATCCAAAGATAACAAACATAATTTAAAGGTAAGGTCAAAATTGAAATGTGCATGAGAGCATTTAAATTTGAAATATAAGCATAAAAAAGTTTGTCTCCGTGACAGGGCTAATGGCATATGTGCATACATGTTTGTGTGGGTATAGGTGTAGGCATATGTGTATGTTTGTGTGGGTCAGTGCTAATGGGTTAGGGGGCACTATACTTGCCTTGCCCTGGGCGCTGACAACCCACGCTACGCCACTGATTGTAGGTACTTGTAGTTAATTTATTTAATTAATTTAATGATAGTGTAGTGTTAGGTTTAAAGGGACAGTAAACCTTAAAAATAATGTTATATAATTCTGCACATAGTGCAGAATTATATAACATTATTTAAGTGCTATAGTTCTAAAACCCTTTTTTCTCTTTAAATATGTAAAAATTATGGCGCTTTTACAGACCCGCTCTCTGATGAGCGGGTCTGTAATATTTAGTCAGCGCATCGGGCCAGCTGTATAGTCACAGCCCGGCCCGACCGCGCCATAGCACTAAGTGCAGCTTGCTCCTGTCACAGGAGCGAGCTGCACTTAGTCTTATGGCGCGGTCGGGCCGGGCTGTGACTATACAGCTGGCCCGATGCGCTGACTAAATATTACAGACCCGCTCAGCAGAGAGCAGAGAGCGGGTCTGTAAAAGCGCCATAATTTTGAACTTCCGGTGGGTGGAGCTAGCGGCTGGCAGCAAAGGGAAAGAGCTCCGTAAACTAGCTCTGTATAAAAGCTATTTTTATGCTGCCAGCTGTCTCTTCCCATGCCATTGCCTTGTTGGGTGACTGCCAAGAGAACCCCAACCGGCCAGGAGAAGAGCGTGAAGGGCTGATACATCGCCCTTGCCCCGGGAGGCATTTGAAACTGCGCGAACAACTAAACTCGCAGGCGCCATCTTGGAGGAGCCCTCTTTCACCTCTGTGAGTGCACTGGCTTTGGCGACACACTAAAACTGACCCGGCACAAGGAGAAACTGCAAAGGAGCCGGAGTGGTCGCTACAACGACGCAGGAGACCACGAGACTGGTAATATCTGCCTTGATAGATAAATACACAGAGAGCCTTTGTCCCTTAGTACGCATGCTATGAGACCTTATGTGATGTACAGATAGTGGCAGGCAGCCTTCATCACACCAATCAGCCCCACTTAAAAGAAAGCACAATATAATGAATTATTCTGCAATAGCCCAAGGTACTCATGTAACTTTTCCTACCTCATACCTTAACGCAGCACTAGCTCACAGAGAGAAGCAGTGACAGAAAGGCATTTTTTGAACTCTTACCTCAAGGTCCTCATACAGCTATTCAATATTCTATGAAGCCTTATATGTTATGCTAGATGGGACAAGTAACTTTATTTACACCAACCTACATTATCTAAGAAGGGACACAGCGCAGCACAAGCCTACTGACAGTCTGGGGAATTAATCTCCTGCAGAGACTCACACCTTAAAGCTGCGACTACTTGCAGACAGAGGCAGAGATTGCAATATAAATTGAGTTCCTACAATTTGAAGAGACTATAAACAAGTTACCTATCACACATAATGAGCAGCCCCATGAGTTGTACGGCCTGTGCCCAGCAGCTATAATCATACCACCCTGCCTTGTCTGAGAAGAAGTAGAGGCATAAAATGATACATCTCAGCCACAAAACACTCTACTAATTACCTAGAAGCACAACGTAATCAAATCTGCATTTACCAGCGGCTTTTTAGCAGGGACATTACCGACATTGTGGTGTTGGGGATAGGTCTGACAGCTTTTGGCCTTATTGCTTTTTACTGGATCTATCATAAGGCACTGTAAATCTAATACAAAATTTAAAGCATCCTACAATCCCAACGCAACAGCGCCACCTACAGGTGCCAACTCTTAGGCCTAGATATTTGCCTGAACACAAACATTACTCTTTTTTCTGGTCTTTTGAACCTCATATGAAGGTGGATAAATACTTCAAGCCCCTCTCCAGTTCATCGGTGAGCACAATGTCTTCAAAATCCAAACAAGCAGATAGGAGACAACGTCATACTGCGGAAATATATCTTGAAAATCCGCCTTCACCGAATACTTCACATATAACTAACGGGGACCCAACAAATCTACTACAGGAATTGAAATCCTTCTTCCTGCCAAAGATGGAATCTTTGCAAGCTGGTATGGATACCTTGACAAGCGAAGTGCGACAATTTTCTGCAAGGATGAACCAGGCAGAACAGAGAATATCGGACATGGAAGATCGTCAGAATAGCAATACTACCTCCATCAGGCAATTATTACGCCAGAATCAGGCCCTACAAGACAAGGTAGAGGACCTTGAGAACCGTAGTAGACGCAACAATCTCCGTATAATTGGTGTCCCTGAAAATATCAAAAACAAAGACCTATTGGAATTCACAGCATTGACATTTCCTAAGCTACTGGGCATAGACCCTGACAGACTTCCATTGGATGTGGAAAGAGCTCACCGCATTGGTCCAGATAATGGACTCTCCACCACTACCTCAGCAAAGCCCCGACAGGTCATCTTTAAATGTTTAAATTATCAGGAAAAGCTCACGCTGCTCAGGGCATACAGATCGTTGAATGCAGACGTTCTGTTTGACGGGAAAAAGCTCTTACTATTTCAAGACTTTTCTGAGGAGGTAACAAAGATGCGAAAGGAATTTGCCCCTTACGGTCCTCAACTATATGAGGAGGGCAGACAAGTTGCACTCCTATATCCAGCAAAGCTTCGACTACAAACTCCCAGAGGTGCCAAGTTTTTCCGCTCTCCCAAAGAACTAAAAGCCTTCTTAGATGCTGAAAAACACCAAGCGGACCCATGAATTGGGAGCACCTAAGGACACTTGAATGTTTCTTCATTGGACAAAAGGTCCTAGATGCAAGCACCAGGTTTGGGGAACAGGAGACCCCTCCCATGCTGCTACAGAAAGTATTGTCAATACCCTCTGGGTTCTCTTCTTTCAGACTCCTGCTGATACACTTGCTCCTGGGGCAGTTATCCCTGCTCCATTGAGAAAAGGGCTGGTTCAAACTGTTATTATTGTTGTTGTTTTTATGTTGATTATGTTGATATCCTCTATATGATGTGTATGCTCGCCTTCAGTTATGCCAGGGCCTACTTATCTGACCTTGGGTGTCTGTTGATGAGCATCCCTTATAACTTGTTGCTACAGAAATGCTCCCTAAATATTCACCTTGAGGCTGGTTCATGCGTTAACCTTTCTCTTCTTTATAATTTGTTGCTACAGATATGCTCCCTAACCACTCATCCTAAAGCTGGTACATGTATTAACCATTTTTTGTCTTTAGTAGGAATCAATGGGTCTGTGCACGACGGATGGTCTGACAGCAAAGACAAAATATTACCACATCGACCGCTAACTAAAGATACCTGTGAGTCTTTTCTGTTATTACACCACACACAAGGGCACATAAACAAAAACACTTGCGTTCTCCACTTCCTTCCCACAGCCATTTGGCCCAAATACCCCCGAACTTATGTTAGGGTCACTGATCCAACTCTCCACCACCAGACGCCTTTGCTGACATTACCTCCCCCCCAACTCACCTTATGACTACAAACATTAATATAGTGTCCTGGAATGTAGGGGGCATAACTTCTCCGGCCAAAAGGAGCAGAATACTCCAATACCTTAACTCTATACATGCAGACATTGCGTTTCTGCAGGAAACGCACCTCACTGCTGAGGAACATGAAAAATTAAAGATCAGATGGGTGGGGCAGATTATGTATTCACCGTCTGAGGGGAGGAGGTGTGGAGTAGCAATCCTAGTACGGAAAAACTTGGCGGTGACTTTTTCCGACACAAAAATAGATAGACAGGGGCGATATATTTTCACCTCACTACACGTCCATACTCACACTTTCCAACTGTGCAATGTGTATGGCCCAAATCAATCTGACCAAACCTTCTGGACAACCCTACAATCACTTCTTGCCCAATACTCTGACTCGCCAGTAATAGTAGGGGGAGACTTTAATATGGCGCAAGCCCACCCATTGGACAGATTCTTTGACCCAACCCACCTTGGCACTAAAAAGGTTACCCATTTTAAACATAAACAAGAAACGCAAATTATAGCTATGTTCAGAGATGGACTGGGCCTACACGACCTATGGAGATCTCAACATCCGGACCAACGGGATTACACATGTGTCTCTAAGGCGCACCACACTCTCTCCCGAATAGATTATTTTCTTACTTCCCCTCAAATCACTCCCAACATACTGAGCACATCTATCCTTCCAATTACGATCTCAGACCATGCCCCCATAAAACTAACACTTCAACCTTTTGAAACAGAATCCCATAAGCAGTCATGGAAGTTTCCCTCCCAGCTATACACCAATGCAGACTTTAGACAACATTTGAAGGCATACTGGTTAGAATACACTTTTGACAATGAGCAACACAGCACAAATCCGGACCTGTTTTGGCATGCCTCTAAGGTGGTCATTAGGGGTAAAATCACTGCGTACACAGCCCATCATTTTAAGTCCCAGAGGAGAGTCACTACACAGCTCCTATCGGACTTAACTAATGCTTACAACGATTACCTAGCTCACCCCACAGAGTTAAACCGCCAAAGATACTACACTGTTAAAAAGGACAGAGACACACACTTGCAGATTCTAGATCATAAATTTAATCTACATAGGCAAGGCAGGTTTTATCGTCATGGTAACAAGGCTGGTAAACTTTTAGCAAACTTAGTGAGACTCCACACGCCCAAGTCCATTATAACCGCAATCAAATCGGGAGACCACCTTAAGACAGACACTAAAGACATAATGCAGGTGTTCACAGCCTATTACAAATCCCTATATACCAGACCAAATATAAGTGTAAAAGACAAGAACACATTTTGGCAGAAAGTTACTGTACCCCGGCTGTCGGATACACAAAGAGATAGCCTTAATTCTCCCAAACATGCACAGGAGGTGCTGCGTGCTATTGGGAATTCGAAAATAGGGAAGGCAGCAGGTCCTGACGCCCTCCCGATTGAATATTATAAGATCCTCAGCACAGACATAGCCCCAACCTTGGCCACCACATATTCTAACTACCTACCAGGGAAATCCATACCGGATGGGAGATTTACAGACGCTAATATTTGTATAATCCCGAAACCAAATAGAGACCATACACAACCCTCCTCATACCGACCGATATCGCTGCTTAACAGCGATTATAAATTATTCACAAAGATTTTAGCAGACAGGTTGGCAGCTTTATTACCGGAAATCATACACCCTGACCAGACAGGTTTCATCAAGCACCGCACGTCAGTGATAAATATCAGAAAGACATTAGCCATTATATCCCACTATAGCACCCAGCACCACGCAGCCTCACAGAAGCCCAACATTGATGCCTGCCTTCTCGCCATTGACGCCGAGAAGGCGTTCGATAGAATAGAATGGGACCACTTGTACACTTCTTTGGAAAAAATTGGCATAATTGGCAACTTTCTTAACATAATCCGACAGCTGTATACATCACCATCAGCCTCCATAATTATTAATGGCCAGTTATCCCCCTCATTCCTCTTGGAGAGAGGGACCAGACAGGGTTGCCCCCTGTCCCCTTTACTCTTTAACTTGGCAATAGAGCCACTAGCATGTTATATCCATCAGTGTAGCGAAGGCCTAAAAATTCATAAACAAACTGTACACCTGTCTCTCTATGCTGACGACCTTTTATTGTATGTCCCCAACCCACATGTAAATGTACCCAACTTGTTACGCATACTAAATGCATTTGGCAAATTCACAGGCTATAAAGTTAATACGGACAAATCCGAACTGACATGGCTACTTAACTCTCAGAATAAACCACTGCAAGGCACCGACTTAAAAATAACCTCAGGAACTTTCACCTATCTAGGGATTCACTTGCATATTGACACTAATAAATTGTATCATCTGAATATAAGTAACACTATAACCCTTATTAGTAGCCAGGTGAAGGGGTGGGGAAACTTGCCCCTCTCCTTCACAGGCAGGATACACCTTTTAAAAATGATCGTCTTGCCAAAGCTGTTCTATCCTCTCCAGATGCTTCCTATCCTCCTCACAAAACGAGACCTCAATAATTTAGACACATTATTTGGTAAGTTTATCTGGAATAGAGGAAAACCACGAATAAGTAGACTCCAATTGGCAATGCCAATCAGCTCGGGGGGACTTAGCCTCCCTAATCTCAGATGGTATAATTGGGCATCACTGACCAAGATTATAGTGGGATGGCTGACCCATTCAGACCATTTCAGTCACCCCATAGAAAAGGAATTACTAGCACCAATACATCCTGCTTTCTTACCACACACCCGGCTCTCAGCCCTCCCTCTTTTTGGACTCTGTGAACGTCAGGGGCTAAAGATGGTGGCACAATTGCTTAACCCTACCACACATCAGATACTTCCTTTTTCAGACCTCCAAGCGCAATACACTCTCCCCAATGCACATAGATTTGCTTATTTTCAAAGTCGACACTATGTCCGGAACCTCCTGCCTGAGGACTCATCACTGTTAGATAAGATTCATACTAAAATTGTAACACTCTGTAATTTGGCCTCCCAAGGGATACACTCCATCACACCTATCGATAAGCTAATTGTAGCACACAATGAGACGCAAACAATGCAAGACATAGTGACTAAATGGCAGGGACAGAGAATCCCTGAAGTTACGCAAGAGCACGTCACACATAGCATACAAGCTGTTAGAGCAGCCACCCTGTCTTTGAATTTGCGGGAAACACAGGTAAAATTTTTACACCACGCATACATCACGCCCAAACTTAGAGCGAAATGGATTACAGATGCGTCAAACATATGTCCTAAATGCATGGCCCCCACCCCTGACCTGATACATCTAGTCTGGGACTGTCCTAAGATGCAGAGATTCTGGGGCAAAGTTAAATTCTGGCTGACAAGAGTGCTGAAGACTAATATAACACTGGCCGCAGCAAACATACTATTCTTTCAGGACATTGACATACCCTCCAAACATAAAAAGTTTTTCAACCTAGTCATACTTATGGCTAGAAAACTAATGTTACAATACTGGGCCAAGAATAGGGAACCCCCCTTCAAAAAACTAACCCACGTGCTGTACCAGCAGCTACTGACAGAACAGGTAGATGTACAAGGGGACCGGGAGGTCAGAATAAAAGCATTTTTAAATAAGTGGGAACCATACATACTAAACTTACCGAGAGGAATACGAGAAAGAATTCTGAGTCCGTTCCAACATACAGTGTTTATGCTTAATGAAAATCTCCATGGCCGTTGGTGCCTGACGGGTTCTGGAGTTGACACGATTTCACAGGTGTAACTAATGTTTCACATGACAGACGCAATGAATAGGCTGTAGCTCCTTGACTAGACCTAAGGTGTGTAACCAAGACCATCCGTCGCTGCATACACATATATATATGCAGTGAAACAGTTAACAAGAGAACCATACCTTGCCATCTGCATTGTGCAGTGTTTGCTAATTGCAGGGTGTGGTTACCTAATTAACTGTTTCACTGTTGGGCCGCACACAAAACTGGCCTTAGAGGGAACACTGGTCATATGGTATTAACACTGCTTACTTTCTACGATGGAAATAGGCCACTCAGTTAATTACTTAACTGCAGAGCGCAAGCACTATGGTTTCAGGAGGGGGGCCTGAATGGGCACAACACCACAGATAACAGAAAGGATCTCTTATATGTGTTGATTAGCAACTTGGTTGTTGTGCAGTCAGTTCCTCCTGAATTGTCTCCCCCCCCCCCCTCTTCTCCTCCCTCAATGCGCTCAATTATGCTCTAAAAATACTGGGTCTTCAAATCAATCCATACCAATGGTTATCTACTGTTGTCTTTACTCTTGTTTTTTTATTTTATTGTGTTTTGTTTTATTTGTTGTTTTGTTTGTATGTTATAATAATACAGAGGGCTTGGCCGCCCCACATGGTTCATGAAAAGACTTTTTGGCCCCCAAGTGAACTTTACTATGTTGCCAGGACTGTATTTTGATGCCTAAAACATGCCTTATGATGTTTGATGCTGTTCAATGCCATGTGGCGTTGTCCAGGTCCCCCTGTGAAAAAAGTTTCTCAATAAAAAAAGTTAAAAAAAAAAAAAAAAAGTGCCATAATTTTTACATATTTAAAGAGAAAAAAGGGTTTTAGAACTATAGCACTTAAATAATGTTATATAATGCTGCACTATGTGCAGAATTATATAACATTATTTTTAAGGTTTACTGTCCCTTTAATTGTAACTTAGGTTAGGATTTATTTTACAGGTAATTTTGTAATTATTTTAACTAGGTAGCTATTAAACAGTTAATAACTATTTAATAGCTATTGTACCTAGTTAAAATAAATACAAAGTTGCCTGTAAAATAAATATAAATCCTAAAATAGCTACAATGTAACTATTAGTTATAATGTAGCTATATTAGGGTTTATTTTACAGGTAAGTATTTAGTTTAAATAGGATTAATTTATTTAATTAATTTAATGATAGTGTAGTGTTAGGTGTAATTGTAACTTCGGTTAGGATTTATTTTACAGGTAAATTTGTATTTATTTTAGCTAGGTAGTTATTAAATAGTTAATAACTATTTAATAACTATTGTACCTAGTTAAAATAAATACAAAGTTGCCTGTAAAATAAATATAAATCCTAAAATAGCTACAATGTAACTATTAGTTATATTGTAGCTATATTAGGGTTTATTTTACAGGTAAGTATTTAGTTTTCAATAGGATTCATTTATTTAATTATAGTAAATTTATTTCGTTTTATTTAAATTATATTTGTTAGGGGGTGTTAGGGTTAGGGTTAGACTTTAGGGGTTAATAACTTTATTATAGTAGTGGCGACGTTGGGGGTGGCAGATTAGGGGTTAATACTCGTAGTTAGGTGCAGCGACGTTGGGGGGGCAGATTAGGGGTTATTGAAATTTATTATAGTGTTTGCGATGCGGGAGTGCGGCGGTTTAGGGGTTAATACATTTATTATAGTGGTGGCGAGGTCCGGTAGGCAGATTAGAGGTTAATACTTGTAGTTAGGTTGCGGCGACGTTGGGGGGGGCAGATTAGGGGTTAATACAATTTATTATAGTGTTTACGAGGCGGGAGTGCGGCGGTTTAGGGGTTAATATATTTATTATAGTGGCGGCGAAGTCCGGTCGGCAGATTAGGGGTTAATACTTGTAGTTAGGTTGCGGCGACGTTGGGGGGGCAGATTAGGGGTTAATAAAATTTATTATAGGGTTTGCAAGGCGGGAGTGTGGCGGTTTAGGGGTTAATACATTTATTATAGTAGCGGCGAGGTCCGGTCGGCAGATTAGGGGTTAATAAATGTTGTTAGGTTGCGGCAACGTTGGGGGAGCATATTAGGGGTTAATAAATATAATATAGGGGTCGGCGGTGTTAGGGGCAGCAGATTAGGGGTACATAGGTATAATGTAGGTGGCGACGGTGTCCGGAGCGGCAGATTAGGGGTTAATAAAATAATGCAGGTGTCAGCGATAGCGGGGGCGGCAGATTAGGGGTTAATAAGTGTTAGATTAGGGGTCTTTAGATTCAGGGTTCATGTTAGGGTGTTAGGTGCAGACTTAGGCCTAGATTTAGAGTTCGGCGGTAGCCGTGAAAACCAGCGTTAGAGGCTCCTAACGCTGGTTTTAGGCTACCGCCGGTATTTGGAGTCAGTGATTAAAGGGTCTAACGCTCACTTTTCAGCCGCGACTTTTCCATACCGCAGATCCCCTTACGTCAATTGCGTATCCTATCTTTTCAATGGGATCTTCCTAACGCCGGTATTTAGAGTCGTTTCTGAAGTAAGCATTAGAGCTCTAACGACAAAACTCCAGCCGCCTGAAAATAGCAGGAGTTAAGAGCTTTCTGGGCTAACGCCGGTTCATAAAGCTCTTAACTACTGTACCCTAAAGTACACTAACACCCATAAACTACCTATGTACCCCTAAACCGAGGTCCCCCCACATCGCCGCCACTCGATTAAAATTTTTTAACCCCTAATCTGCCGACCGCCACCTACGTTATACTTATGTACCCCTAATCTGCTGCCCCTAACACCGCCGACCCCTATATTATATTTATTAACCCCTAATCTGCCCCCACAACGTTGCCGCCAGCTACTTACAATAATTAACCCCTAATCTTCCGACCGCAAAGCGCCGCCACCTACGTTATCCTTATGTACCCCTAATCTGCTGCCCCTAACACTGCCGACCCCTATATTATATTTATTAACCCCTAATCTGCCCCCCACAACGTCGCCGACACCTGCCTACACTTATTAACCCCTAATCTGCCGAGCGGACCTGAGCGCTACTATAATAAAGTTATTAACCCCTAACCCGCCTCACTAACCCTATCATAAATAGTATTAACCCCTAATCTGCCCTCCCTAACATCGCCGACACCTACCTTCAATTATTAACCCCTAATCTGACGACCGGAGCTCACCGCTACTATAATAAATGGATTAACCCCTAAAGCTAAGTCTAACCCTAACACTAACACCCCCCTAACTTAAATATAATTTACATCTAACGAAATAAATTAACTCTTATTAAATAAATTATTCCTATTTAAAGCTAAATACTTACCTGTAAAATAAACCCTAATATAGCTACAATATAAATTATAATTACATTGTAGCTATTTTAGGATTAATATTTATTTTACAGGCAATTTTGTAATTATTTTAACCAGGTACAATAGCTATTAAATAGTTAAGAACTATTTAATAGTTACCTAGTTAAAA
Source organism: Bombina bombina (assembly GCF_027579735.1). Lineage (NCBI taxonomy): Eukaryota > Metazoa > Chordata > Amphibia > Anura > Bombinatoridae > Bombina > Bombina bombina. The sequence goes on along the minus strand of NC_069499.1, from coordinate 312,234,312 downwards.
TAATAACAAATTTACCTGTAAAATAAATCCTAACCTAAGTTATAATTAAACCTAACACTACCCTATCAATAAATTAATTAAATAAACTACCTACAATTACCTACAATTAACCTAACACTACACTATCAATAAATAAATTAAATACAATTGCGACAAATAACTACAATTACATAAACTAGCTAAAGTACAAAAAATAAAAAAGAACTAAGTTACAAAAAATAAAAAAATATTTACAAACATAAGAAAAATATTACAACAATTTTAAACTAATTACACCTACTCTAAGCCCCCTAATAAAATAACAAAGACCCCCAAAATAACAAAATGCCCTACCCTATTCTAAATTAATAAATTTAAAAGCTCTTTTACCTTACCAGCCCTGAACAGGGCCCTTTGCGGGGCATGCCCCAAGAAAATCAGCTCTTTTGCCTGTAAAAAAAAACATACAATACCCCCCCCCAACATTACAACCCACCACCCACATACCCCTAATCTAACCCAAACCCCCCTTAAATAAACCTAACACTAAGCCCCTGAAGATCTTCCTACCTTGTCTTCACCATCCAGGTATCACCGATCCGTCCTGGCTCCAAAATCTTCATCCAACCCAAGCGGGGGTTGGCGATCCATCATCCGGTGGCTGAAGAGGTCCAGAAGAGGCTCCAAAGTCTTCCTCCTATCCGGCAAGAAGAGGACATCCGGACCGGCAAACATCTTCTCCAAGCGGCATCTTCGATCTTCTTGCATCCGGTGCGGAGCGGGTCCATCTTGAAGCAGGCGACGCGGATCCATCCTCTTCTTCCGTTGTCTCCCGACGAATGACGGTTCCTTTAAGGGACGTCATCCAAGATGGCGTCCCTTGAATTCCGATTGGCTGATAGGATTCTATCAGCCAATCGGAATTAAGGTAGGAATATTCTGATTGGCTGATGGAATCAGCCAATCAGAATCAAGTTCAATCCGATTGGCTGATCCAATCAGCCAATCAGATTGAGCTCGCATTCTATTGGCTGTTCCGATCAGCCAATAGAATGCGAGCACAATCTGATTGGCTGATTGGATCAGCCAATAGGATTGAACTTGATTCTGATTGGCTGATTCCATCAGCCAATCAGAATTTTCCTACCTTAATTCCGATTGGCTGATAGAATCCTATCAGCCAATCGGAATTCAAGGGACGCCATCTTGGATGACGTCCCTTAAAGGAACCGTCATTCGTCGGGAGACAACGGAAGAAGAGGATGGATCCGCGTCGCCTGCTTCAAGATGGACCCGCTCCGCACCGGATGCAAGAAGATCGAAGATGCCGCTTGGAGAAGATGTTTGCCGGTCCGGATGTCCTCTTCTTGCCGGATAGGAGGAAGACTTTGGAGCCTCTTCTGGACCTCTTCAGCCACCGGATGATGGATCGCCAACCCCCGCTTGGGTTGGATGAAGATTTTGGAGCCAGGACGGATCGGTGATACCTGGATGGTGAAGACAAGGTAGGAAGATCTTCAGGGGCTTAGTGTTAGGTTTATTTAAGGGGGGTTTGGGTTAGATTAGGGGTATGTGGGTGGTGGGTTGTAATGTTGGGGGGGGTATTGTATGTTTTTTTTTACAGGCAAAAGAGCTGATTTTCTTGGGGCATGCCCCGCAAAGGGCCCTGTTCAGGGCTGGTAAGGTAAAAGAGCTTTTAAATTTATTAATTTAGAATAGGGTAGGGCATTTTGTTATTTTGGGGGTCTTTGTTATTTTATTAGGCGGCTTAGAGTAGGTGTAATTAGTTTAAAATTGTTGTAATATTTTTCTTATGTTTGTAAATATTTTTTTATTTTTTGTAACTTAGTTCTTTTTTATTTTTTGTACTTTAGCTAGTTTATGTAATTGTAGTTATTTGTAGCAATTGTATTTAATTTATTTATTGATAGTGTAGTGTTAGGTTAATTGTAGGTAATTGTAGGTAGTTTATTTAATTAATTTATTGATAGGGTAGTGTTAGGTTTAATTATAACTTAGGTTAGGATTTATTTTACAGGTAAATTTGTTATTATTTTAACTAGGTAACTATTAAATAGTTCTTAACTATTTAATAGCAATTGTACCTGGTTAAAATAATTACAAAGTTGCCTGTAAAATAAATATTAATCCTAAAATAGCTATAATATAATTATAATTTATATTGTAGCTATATTAGGATTTATTTTACAGGTAAGTATTTAGCTTTAAATAGGAATAAGTTATTTAATAAGAGTTAATTTATTTCGTTAGATGTAAATTATATTTAAGTTAGGGGGTGTTAGTGTTAGGGTTAGACTTAGCTTTAGGGGTTAATACATTTATTAGAATAGCGGTGAGCTCCGGTCGGCAGATTAGGGGTTAATAATTGAAGTTAGGTGTCGGCGATGTTAGGGAGGGCAGATTAGGGGTTAATACTATTTATGATAGGGTTAGTGAGGCGGATTAGGGGTTAATTACTTTATTATAGTAGCGCTCAGGTCCGCTCGGCAGATTAGGGGTTAATAAGTGTAGGCAGGTGTCGGCGACGTTGAGGGGGGCAGATTAGGGGTTAATAAATATAATATAGGGGTCGGCGGTGTTAGGGGCAGCAGATTAGGGGTACATAGCTATAATGTAAGTTGCGGCGGTTTACGGAGCGGCAGATTAGGGGTTAATAATATAATGCAGGGGTCAGCGATAGCGGGAGCGGCAGATTAGGGGTTAATAAGTGTAAGGTTAGGGGTGTTTAGACTCGGGGTACATGTTAGAGTGTTAGGTGCAGACGTAGGAAGTGTTTCCCCATAGGAAACAATGGGGCTGCGTTAGGAGCTGAACGCAGCTTTTTTGCAGGTGTTAGGTTTTTTTTCAGCTCAAACAGCCCCATTGTTTCCTATGGGAGAATCGTGCACGAGCACGTTTTTGAGGCTGGCCGCGTCCGTAAGCAACTCTGGTATCGAGAGTTGCATTTGCGGTAAAAATGCTCTACGCTCCTTTTTTGGAGCCTAACGCAGCATTTGTTTGAACTCTCGATACCAGAGTTAAATTTATGGTGCGGCCAGAAAAAAGCCCGCGGAGCGTTAACAGCCCATCTACCTCCAAACTCCAAATCTAGGCCTTAGTGTTTCCCCATAGGAAACAATGGGGCTGCGTTAAGAGCTGAACGCTGCTTTTTTGCAGGTGTTAGGTTTTTTTTCAGCCGAAACTGCCCCATTGTTTCCGAATTTACAGAATTTTCCGAATAAATTCGAAACGAATCGCACATGTCTAAGTACATTAATAAGGCATGACAGAATAACAATACATGAACATAGTCATAGTATATGTGTATGCAAAAGAAAATTAAATGTAAATTGCAAAAACCTCATTTTTATAATGATAGTATTAGAAATATTCCTTTATATGTCACATTGTAGTAATAGGTGAGTTCCCCAAACTGAAATATATCGGCCTCTCTTGGACCACTGACCTCTGAATAAAAGTAAGAAGGGGAGTATGAGAGAAAAAGAATGTAAGGGACACTTTTGGACCCATTATCTGAAATTAAAGGGAGTAATGTTATGGAAACCATCTTTACTTATAATTTAAATTAAGCACTTGGAATAGGAGTTGAATTGTGGTATATATATATATATATATAAGGTGCACAGAAGAAGAAGAAAATATATATATATATAGCATTATTGTAGTTCTCATTTATCCTGTGTCCCTAATTATATAGTCTACTTGTTAATAGAACAGGGGATGTAAGAATTCAGTACTTTATGTACTATTACCAGTGGGTATATGCCTTCTAATATAAATTTTGGTGGTTGTGGAAATGAGACTAAGATGTGCTATCTCGGCTACAGACAGCACATCATCTCGATAGAGAAAATTAGGATGGCCAACTAAAAATCACTGCGCGCAATGTGAGGCAATCATAAACCCTATATAAATCAAATTATTGTACAAAAGTATATATACACAAGGAGTAAGTTTGAACTACTTCGAACTGTACTACGGTATTAAATTGTGTCAATATAATGCTATTAGATGTAAAATAAAATTGGATAAAGGTAGGGAACAGCACTGTCTATTCTGAGTTAACACTAGGACATGCAGTCATTAATAATATTATTCGTATATGGGTGATATACCTTTTGTAGGGGTACAGAAAACAGCTGGTATTATGATTATATATTAATACACTTAACCATCAGCAACATAGGTTGAAATTGTGAATTATCCAGTAAGCTAAGGAGGTTGCTAATTACAAATGTGTTACAGTGAGTCGCAATATGAAATATCTATTGAACGGAACAGGTTTAACATAGGGTGAACTGGTAACAGGTAACAAGAGTGTCTAAATAGCAGCATAGCTAAAGAACTTGTGAGTGACATAAAATACATAGTACCGCTAGAACTAAGAGGTATAGGTGATGCATAGGAACAAAATAACATGGCGGGAAAGTATGAGCAGTCTATAGCTATCATTAAATCTCAGACAGAAAGTCCTCATGGGTATAAAGCTTGTTATATTACTCCAAAACCTATTCTGGCAAGGATGGAAGCAATAATTATAGCTCACAGTTATTTCTCTGGGGCTCAGGATTACCGGCCATAAGTCATGAATATTAGTCCCGGTTCTCGTATCTTACTCATCCCACTCCTTGTTGCTCATCTTGAGGAACATTTGTTAAGGCACGGAGCCCTGAGTAAGAAGGTCACCAGTTCCAGCGGTTGCACTCTTGCAGTCGACCTGTGTCCACAGAACTACGGCGTCCATGACTCTATACCTGCGATGCCTCCGGCACCAGCAATGTCTGTGTGTGGATGGGTAGGATACACTTCACAGTGAAGGTCAAAGATCTCCGGTGCAGTGGGTCTAATGCAGATCCTGTTCCGCTTCTCTACACCAATCTCAGCTGCTGCGCAAACTTCAGATAGGGAAATAGTCATCTCTGTAAAGTCGGGAAGTGCCTCTTTTCTCCCCTAAAGTTCAGCTACGGTCTGCTCCCGAAAAGCGGATGGTTTTACAATGTGATACAGGGCTCCTGAGACCACAGGGCCCTTCTTTTGAGGTTCCAGGGTAAGTAGAGGTTGATTGTTAGTAGAGTTCACATGACTCATCTGGCTATAGGAGTGAGGGATCTTCATGTGGGGCAAACCTGTCTTAACATATGTAGACCTGTAATCATACTCCCTAGTTAGCCAGTCTGAGTTTACCAGTCCATCTTTAGACCATGATGTTAAAATAAGTTTGCATAACTCTTCCTCCAAGCTCCGGTAATAGTCTTGCATGAGCTTGGTCATTGTACCAGACATCCCAACTCTCCCGGAAGTTCCGGGAGTCTCCCGCATTGAAATAGTGGCTCCCTGACAACCGCAAATTAAAGGGATAGTAAACCCCAAAATTTTATTTTATGATTTGGATAGATGATGCAATTTTAAACAACTTTCCAAGTTACTTCTATTATCAAATTTGCTTTATCCTCTTGTTATCCATTGCTGAAGGAACAGCATTGCATTACTGACAGCTAGCTGAACACATCTAGTTAGCCAATCACAAGAGACAGATGTTTTTAGGCACCAATTAGCAGCAGCTCCCACTAGTGTATGATATGTGCGTATTCATTTTCAGCAAGGTATACTAAGAGAATGAAGCACATTTGAAAATAAATGTGAATTTAAAAGTTTCTTCTAATTACATGCTCTATCTGAATCAGGCAACTTTAATTTTGACTTTCCTATCCCTTTAAACACAAGATCCCGGAAAGAGCAGTGCCAGAGAAAATCAAATTTGTGCCTGCACTTTTCATTTCTACCTGTAGGTGTCACTGTTCCGTTAGCTCAATGTAAATAGTTACTGCGTTCATTGCTGCACTTTCTCCCCATTCCTCTAGTGCGGTGTGAGACTTAGCAGACCTGATACAGGTGAGATGTGCAAGATTCCCATACGGTATATTGTGCAAGACTCCCATGCTGTATATTGTGCAAGATTCCAACACTTTCTATTGTACCAGACTCCCATACTTTCTATTGGGCCAGGCTCATATGCTGTATATTGTGTCAGACTCCCATGCTGTACATTGTGCACACTCCCATACTGTATATTGTGCACACTCCCATACTTTCTATTGTGCACACTCCCATACTTTCTATTGTGCAGACTCCCATACTGTATATTGTGAAGACTTCAATACTGTATATTGTGCAAGACTCCCATACTTTCTATTGTGCCAGACTCCTATGCTGTATATTGTGCCAGACTCCCATTCTGTATATTGTGCACACTACCATACTGTATATTGTGCACACTCCCATACTTTCTATTGTGCAGACTCCCATACTGTATATTGTTAAGACTTCAATACTGTATATTGTGCCAGACTCCCATATTTTCTATTGTGCCAGACTCCCATACTTTCTCTTGTGCCAGACTACCATACTTTCTATTGTGCCAGACTACCATGCTGTATATTGTGCCAGACTCCCATGCTGTATATTGTGCACATGCGCATACTTTCTATTGTGCAGACTCCCATACTTTCTAGTGTGCACACTCCCATACTTTCTATTGTGCAGACTCCCATACTGTATATTGTGCAGACTCCCATACTGTATATTGTGCAATACTCCCATACTTTCTATTGTGCCAGACTCCCATGCTGTATATTGTGCTAGACTCCCATGCTGTATATTGTGCAGACTCCCATGCTGTATATTGTGCAGACTCCCATGCTGTATATTGTGCAGACTGCCATGCTGTATATTGTGCAGACTCCCATACTGTATATTGTGCAGACTGCCATACTGTATATTGTGCAGACTCCCATACTGTATATTGTGCAGACTGCCATACTGTATATTGTGCAGACTCCTATACTGTATATTGTGCCAGACTCCCATACTTTATAGCTATAAAATGGCTATATAGATATTTATACATGCAAGGTTCATCTTTCTTTAGATTGGTGTTTTTTTCCCCCAGATACTCTTTGTGATACAATTTTCAACTATTTCATAATCAGAGCACTGAGGAATTCTGAATTGGGACAGGGGGAACGGTTGGGGGGAGTTGAGGGGGGGCACGGTTGTGGGGAGGGGAACCTCCCTGAAATAAGTTCTTTCAGGTTGGGATGTCTGTTGTACGTTCCCATCTGCCACAAGCTTCCATTTTTAGCATAAGGTTAAAATGGGTCCACTTTAATACTTCAGTAGCAAGAGTAAATTGTTTTTAGATGATCAGTAGTATTGTATCCTAGTGTGTTTAAGACACATTAGTGGAGATTAACTAGCCTTAACAGATCTGGTTCAGTAACCCAGAGTACTGGGGGGGGTATTTGCGCAGCAGCCCCAACACCACAGACAGTCAAACTCACAATATAGGCCTCCTGACCTTGTGGACCTCCATGAAGTTAGCTGAAGAACATAGGTAGAGTTGCCTTTATGTTAGAGCCTCCTAGACTCCTCTGAAGTTTCTGAGGGTACTTTATCCTGAAATCTCAATGTATAAAGTGGAATTTATAGGGGAAAAGCAACTAAGTCCAGGGACTCCACACAAACACGTCCTTCCGCAACAGCTATAGGCTCCGCCACCTTATTATACGTTTTTAATAAAAATGCCAGATTGTTGTTATATAAGCACCATATAATCCAAGTTCATCAATGAATCCTTTGCCAGTGTGAAAATGGTTATCTATAGTGTGATCTAGAGCAGGCACTCAAAACAGAGTGTCACTCAGTGTGACTTGACTAAAAACTAGAAGAAACCATTCAAAGGGCTACTAAAATGGTACATGGTCTAGGAACTAAAGCATACAAGGAAATAATTTGTGACCTTAATACTTATAGCTCAGAGGAGAAAAGAAGAAGGGTGATGCAGCTGGTTCACCTCACCAGCAGCACCACCTCCTTAAAGGGATATAGAACTTGTGCATAACTACAAATAATAGTAACTACTCACTATCGGCTAGATTACGAGTTTTGCGGTATGAGTGAAAAAGCAGCGTTAAGGCTCATAACGCTGCTTTTTCACTACCACTGGTATTACGAGTTTGCAGGTTTAGGGGCACCGCATACTTTTTTGGCCTTAACGCAAATTAACTTACGCAATTTGCGTAAAGTCGTTTTTCAGTGGGACTTCCATAGCGCCGATATTACAAGCTTTTTCTGGGAGGCCAAAAAGTGAGCGGTACAGCCTATCCCGCAAGATTCGTAACGCAATTTAAAGTCAGTAGTTATGAGTTTTACGCTACAAAGCTGTAGCATAAAACTCATAACTAAAGTGTTAAAAAGTACATGAACACCTATAAACTACCTATTAACCCCTAAACCGAGGCCCTCCCGTATCGCAAACACTAAAATAAAATTATTAACCCCTAATCTGCCGCTCCTGACATTGCCGCCACTATAATAAACATATTAACCCCTAAACCGCCGCACTCCCACATCGCAAATACTAGTTAAATATTATTAACCCCTAATCTGCCGCCCCTAACATCGCCGCAACCTACCTTAATTTATTAACCCCTAATCTTCCGCCCCCAACGTCGCCGCCACTATACTAAATTTATTAACCCCTAAACCTAAATCTAACCCTAACACCCCCTAACTTAAATATAATTAAATACCTAAATAATTCACATTTAAAACTAAATACTTACCTGTAAAATAAACCCTAAGCTAGCTACAATATAACTATTAGTTACATTGTATCTAACAGGGTATATTTTTATTTTACAAGCAAGTTTGTATTTATTTTAACTAGGTAGACTAGTTAGTAAATAGTTATTAACTATTTACTAACTACCTAGCTAAAATAAATAAAAATTTGCCTGTAAAATAAAACCTTACACTACAATTAAATAAATTATCTAAATTAAATACAATTACCTAAATTACAAAAAAAAACACTAAATTACACAAAATAAAAAAAGACATTATCAGATATTAAATAAAAAATCAGCCAATAGGATAGAGCTCGCATTCTATTGGCTGTTCCAATCAGCCAATAGAATGCAAGCTCAATCCTATTGGCTGATTGCATCAGCCAATAGGATTTTTTCACCTTTAATTCCGATTGGCTGATAGAATTCTATCAGCCAATCAGAATTCAAGGGACGCCATCTTGGATGACGTCACTTAAAGGAACCTTCATTCGGGAAGAAGGCTTCGATTGAAGAGGATGCTCAGCGCCGGATGTCTTGAAGATGGACCCACTCCGCGCCGGATGAAGATAGTAGATGCCGTCTGGATGAAGACTTCTGCCCGTCTGGAGGACCACTTCTACTGGCTTAGATGAAGACTTCTACCAGCTTCGTTGAGGACTTCTTGCCGCTTTGCTGAGGACTTCTCCCTGCTTCGTTGAGGATGGATATCCGGTCTTCAAAACTGTAAATGGATCTTTGGGGGTTAGTGTTAGGTTTTTAAGGGTTTATTGGGTGGGTTTTAGTTTTAAATTAGGGTTTGGGCACTTGAAAAAGAGCTAAATGCCCTTTTAAGGGCAATGCCCATCCAAATGCCCTTTTAACGGCAATGGGGAGCTTAGTTTTTTTAGTTAGGATTTTATTTGGGGGGTTGGTTGTGTGGGTGGTGGGTTTTACTGTTGGGGGGTTTTTTTACAGGTAAAAGAGCTGATTCCTTTAATTTCTTTGGGGCAATGCCCCGCAAAAGCCCTTTTAAGGGCTATTGGCAGTTTAGTTTAGGCTAGGGTTTTTTTTTTATTTTGGGGGGGCTTTTTTATTTTGATAGGGCTATTAGATTAGGTGTAATTAGTTTAATCTGATAATTTCTTTTTTTATTTTGTGTAATTTAGTGGGGGGTTTTGTTGTAATTTAGGTAATTGTATTTAATAAATGTAATTTATTTAATTGTAGTGTAAGGTTAGATGTTAGTGTAACTCAGATTAGGTTTTATTTTACAGGTAAATTTGTATTTATTTTAGCTAGGTAGTTAGTAAATAGTTAATAACTATTTAGTAACTATTCTACCTAGTTAAAATAAATACAAACTTGCCTGTAAAATAAAAATAAACCCTAAGCTAGATACAATGTAACTATTAGTTATATTGTAGCTAGCTTAGGGTTTATTTTATAGGTAAGTTTTAAATAGGAATTATTTAGGTAACGATAGCAATTTTATTTAGATTTATTTTAATTATATTTAAGTTAGGGGGTGTTAGGGTTAGGGTTAGACTTAGGTTTAGGGGTTAATAAATTTAGTATAGTGGCGGCATTGGGGGCGGCAGATTAGGGGTTAATAAATGTAGGTAGGTGGCGGCGATGTTAGGGATGGCAGATTAGGGGTTAATAATATTTAACTAGTGTTTGTGATGCGGGAGAGCGGCGGTTTAGGGGTTAATATGTTTATTATAGTGGAGGCGATGTCCGGAGTGGCAGATTAGGGGTTAATAAGTATAATGTAGGTATCAGCGATGTCAAGGGCGGCAGATTAGGGGTTAATAAGTGTAAGATTAGGGGTGTTTAGACTCAGGGTTTATGTTAGGGTGTTAGGTGTAAACATAAATTTTGTTTCCCCATAGGAATCAATGGGGCTGCGTTTTGGAGCTTTACGCTGCTTTTTTGCAGGTGTTAGACTTTTTTTCAGCTGGCTCTCCCCATTGATGTCTATGGGGAAATCATGCACGAGCACGTAAAACCAGCTCACCGCAGCTTTCAGCAGCCCTGGTATTGGAGTGCGGTATGGAGCACAATTTTGCTCTACGCTCACTTCTTGCCTGTTAATGCCGGGTTTATGAAAACCTGTAATACCAGCGCTGTAGGGAAGTGAGCAGTGACAATAACTTGCAAGTTAGTACTGCACCGCTCTTACCGCAAAACTCGTAATCTAGCCGTATGTTATTGCATTTTATACTGTTCCTGCAGCTCTTTTCAATTCGGTTTTCTTGTTTAGCTTAAAGGTGACAGATACTGAAGCTCCAACTCTTTGTACTTGGGGGTTGCCATTTTAGAGTTCAGGTATTCTCACAGCCTGTGACAAAAGCAGTGCACACTCACAGATCAGTGCATAATGTGCTTGAGGTTGGGGTGCATGAAACAAAGCCGGAGCTGTACATTTTTGCTATGGTTGCATTTCTCTATATTATTGTTGAGTTCTTCTTTAAATATAAAATATATTTTAAATATAATTTGTGTAACTGTAAAACTGTGTAAAAAGTGCAAATATGTAAATCTCACATGATGTTTCATGCACACTAACCTGAAGCACATCATACAGCTGTAAAAAAGTGCACTGCTTCTGCATACACTGTCTGCATTTAACATTGCACTAGCAGTTCTGGTGAACTACTTGTGCAATGCTGCCCCCTACAGATTCGCGGCAGGGGGTGTCAGTAAACCTGGTCGTAAACGATCGGGCGGATTGATGTCTGCAGCCTCAGAGGAGGTGTACGAGTTAAGGAGCAGCGGTCTTAAGCCCTCTGCTTCTCAACTGCTGTTGCATTGGGGCCAATTGACAGCTTGTAAAATCGGCCCCATAGGGTATGGACGTCAAATACAATATTGCAATATTAATATATATATAAATGGCTAATCCTAAATAATAAGAATAATTCTTACATTTTAGTACTAAATAGTATTGTTTGGTTTAAATGATCTGAACAAAATAGCTGTAAAAGGTTCTCATTAGGATCTTGGCTAATGGAAGTATTATTGTGGCTGCAGCCATTAGTTCGTGTATAGTCTCTTGTTACTGAAAAAAGCTTCACTTTGCGTCTGCATTCAATATTTATGGTTTGAAGACTCTCATGTTTGTCAGAAAAAGAATCATAAAACAGGATTATCCAAAGAAACTGAAATCTGCTCAAAAGAACCAGCAAGCTTTTGGACAACGTTAATCTACTAACTGTAATCCTTGAGTTGGCGGATTAACATTACCCAAAAGATTGCTTGTTCTTTCTAACTAAATCACTGAATGGACCTTTGATAATGATATTGTCCAAATAAGTGGTTGCTGAAATACGTTCTGTCTTTTTTTGCCATAGCTTAGTGAGAGCCCTTGGTGCTTTTGTCAGAGCAAAGAAAGATCTACAAATTAAAAAGATAGGCCCAGATTACAAGTGGAGTGCTAATGATAAAAAAAACTTGCAATCAATTTTGTGGGCCCGAGCTAAGATTAGTGAACAATTTGGTATTACAAGTCCATGGTAAATAAGAATTACGTAAAATGTGTAGCATGGCTCCCTATACTTTCTAAGGATAGCGTGGCCACAATAAACAACACATTACAAGTAGTGAGTTATGTGGTGCTCTCAAGTGCAATACATAACAGTGCTAAAAAAGTGTAGCCCTAAAGTAAGAGACCTGAAGTAAAGTGTTAGTACTAGAATAAAAATATAGCAAAACACATGAAAAACATATTGAAATAAAGTAATGCACTATATATATGTTATTGAAATAAATCTATAAAAAGTGTTTTAAACTGATATGGTATATGTCAAGGCGTTTGACAGCGAAGGCCAACATGACCCATATCCTAGAACTGGATGGACTGGGAGGCTTGCAACAAGACATAGTAACAATGTTGTTTAGCTCATGGGCTCTTAGAAAGTAAAACTAATTTACATATATGGACATAAAATTGATATATGGGTATAGATGCTATCACCGATCAGTTATGTACCAGGATTAAAATTTATTTTGTGTTCCATAGCCACAGAATAAGCTCCCCCCCCCCCCCCCACTCAATTTATCTTTAGGGCACTGGCCATGCTCTGGGCTTTATAGCAGTGGCTAATTAGACATTGTAAGGGAATAACACAGATTTGCAGGCTGACAGCAGGAGAACAAATTTTTTTTTTGTTAAAGGCAGCCCAGGAACAAAATCATTTGACACAGGATTTTGACCTAATACTCAGATCCAGGTTTCCACTTACTGCCCTCTTTGAATAAATATAAATGCTCTTAATAAAAGAAAATAAACTTAAATGGGACATTTGCGCCTAGATTTAGAGTTTTGCGGCCAAAGTGGTGCGTTAGCTACGTGTGTTTTTTTCCCCCCGCACCTTTTAAATAACGCTGGTATTGAGAGTTCTCTGAAGGGCTGCGTTAGGCTCCAAAAAGGGAGCGTAGAGGCATATTTACCGCCACTTCAACTCTCAATACCAGTGTTGCTTACGGTAGCGGTAAGCTGGAAAAACATGCTTGTGCACGATTCCCCCATAGGAAACAATGGGGCAGTTTCGGCTGAAAAAAAAAAACACCTGCAAAAAAGCAGCATTAAGCTCCTAACGCAGCCCCATTGTTTCCTATGGGAAAACACTCTCTAAGTCTGCACCTAACACCCTAACATGAATCCCGAGTCTAAACACCCCTAACCTTACACTTATTAACCCATAATCTGCCGCCCCCGCTATCGCTGACCCCTGCATTTTATTATTAACCCCTAATCTGCCTCTCCGGACACCGCCGCAACCTACATTATACCTATGTACCCCTAATCTGCTGCCCACAATATCGACGACCCCTATATTATATTTATTAACCCCTAATCTGCCGCCCCAACGTCGCCGCTACCTTACCTACACTTATTAACCCCTAATCTGCCGACCGGACCTCGCCGCCACTATAATAAATGTATTAACCCCTAAACCGCCGCACTCCCGCCTCGCAAACCCTATAATAAATAGTATTAACCCCTAATCTGCCCTCCCTAACATCTGCGACACCTAACTTCAAGTATTAGCCCCTAAATGACGTCATCCAAGATAGCGTCCCTCGAATTCCGATTGGCTGATAGGATTCTATCAGCCAATCGGAATTAAGGTAGGAAAAATCTGATTGGCTGATTGAATCAGCCAATCAGATTCAAGTTCAATCGGATTGGCTGATCCAATCAGCCAATCAGATTGAGCTCGCATTCTATTGGCTGTTCCGATCAGCCAATAGAATGCGAGTTCACAAACAAGAAATTTAAAACTGTGCTTACCCTGTAGATGCCTCAAGCTGATCCACAAAGACAATTCTTCCCAAAAAAATTGTCAAAAATAAGTATATTATGTAAAAAGTAGGGGTGTGTGAATCTGCGCTGAAAAGCAAGAGGAATCTATCAATAATACATAAGCTATATTTAGTCAATACTAAGGACTCGTATATAATTATAGCGAGTATAATAAAAATTGAATTTAGTATAAACTTTAGAACCTCTTGGAATGTCCCCAACTAGCAATTGCTATTAAATAAGTTCTTTTAGACAATAGTTTCAAAGAATACTTTCAAATACCTTCTAAGAGCTATTTCTAAAGAAAACTTCACAGTATCTTCTAAGTACTGTTACTGCAAATATATATACAAATGCACAAATATATATTTGTAGTAACAGTACTTAGAAGAAGTATTCTTTGAAACTATTGTCTAAAAGAACTTATTTAATAGCAATTGCTAGTTGGGGACATTCCAAGAGGTTCTAAAGTTTATACTAAATTCAATTTTTATTATACTCGCTATAATTATATACGAGTCCTTAATATTGACTAAATATAGCTTATGTATTATTGATAGATTCCTCTTGCTTTTCAGCACAGATTCACATACATAATAGAATGCGAGCTCAATCTGATTGGCTGATTGGATCAGCCAATCCGATTGAACTTGAATCTGATTGGCTGATTCAATCAGCCAATCAGATTTTTCCTACCTTAATTCCGATTGGCTGATAGAATCCTATCAGCCAATCGGAATTTGAGGGACGCCATCTTGGATGACGTCATTTAAAGGAACCTTCATTCGGTGTTAGGACGGGGGTAGAAGAGGATGGTTCTGTGCCGGCTGCTTCAAGATGGACCCGCTCCGCTCCGGATGGAAGAAGATGCCGCCTGGATGAAGACTTCGGACCCTCTGCAGGACCTCTTCTGGCCGGATAGGATAAAGACTTCGGACCCTCCGGAGGACCTCTTCTGGCCGGATAGGATGAAGACTTCGGACCCTCTTCTGGGCGGATCAGATGGTACCCGGCTGGGTGAAGACAAGGTAGGAAGATCTTCAGGGGCTTAGTGTTAGGTTTTTTTAAGGGGGGCTTGGGTGGGTTAGATTAGGGGTATGTGGGTGGTGGGTTGTAATATTGGGGGGGGTATTGTATGGGTTTTTTTTACAGGCAAAAGAGATGAATAGGGTAGGGCATTTTTTTATTTTGGGGGCTTTGTTATTTTTTTAGGGGGCTTAGAGTAGGTGTAATTAGTTTAAAATTCTTGTAATCTTTTTTTTTTTTTGTAATTTAGTGTTTGTTTTTTTTGTAATTTAGTTTAGTTGATTTAATTGTAGGTAATTGTAGGTAGTTTAGTTTATTAATATATTGATAGTGTAGTGTTAGGTTTAATTGTAACTTAGGTTAGGATTTATTTTACAGGTAATTTTGTAATTATTTTAACTAGGTAGCTATTAAATAGTAAATAGCTATTTAATAGCTATTGTACCTAGTTAAAATAAATACAAAGTTGCCTGTAAAATAAATATAAATCCTAAAATAGCTACAATGTAATTATTATTTATATTGTAGCTATATTATGGTTTATTTTACAGGTAAGTATTTAGCTTTAAATAGGATTCATTTTTTTAATAAGAAATAATTTATTTTGTTAGATAAAATTTATATTTAACTTAGGGGGTGTTAGGGTTATGGTTAGACTTAGCTTTAGGGGTTAATACATTTATTAGAGTAGCGGCGAGGTCCGGTCCGCAGATTAGGGGTTAATACTTGAAGTTAGGTGTTGCCGATGTTAGGGAGGGCAGATTAGGGGTTAATACTATTTATTATAGGTTTTTTGAGGCGGGAGTGAGGCGGTTTAGGGGTTAATACATTTATTATAGTGGCTGCGAGGTCCGGTCGGCAGATTAGGGTTTAATAAGTGTAGGTAAGGTAGCAGCGATGTTGGGGGGGGGCAGATTAGGGGTTAATAAATATTATGTAGGTGTCGGCGATGTTAGGGGCAGCAGATTAGGGGTACATAGGTATAATGTAGGTGGCGGTGGTGTGCGGTCGGCAGATTAGGGGTTAAAAAAATTTATTAGAGTGGAGGCGATGTGGGGGGGCCTCGGTTTAGGGGTACATAGGTAGTTTATGGGTGTTAGTGTACTTTAGAGCACAATAGTTAAGAGCTTTATAAACCGGCGTTAGCTCATAAAGCTCTTAACTCCTGAATTTTTTCTGTGGCTGGAGTCTTGTCGGTAGAGGGTGTACCGCTCACTTCAGCCAAGACTCTAAATACCGGCGTAAGGAAGATCCCATTGAAAAGATAGGATACGCAATTGGCATAAGGGGTTCTGCGGTATGGAAAAGTCACGGCTGGAAAGTGAGCATTAGACCCTTTCCTGACTGAATCTAAATACCAGTGGGCGGCCAAAAGCAGCGTTAGGACCCCTTAATGCTGCTTTTGACGGCTAACGCAGAACTCTAAATCTAGGCGTTGGACTTTAAATAAGTACCACTGATTGAAAATAATTCCACATGGTTTGAGAATAAATACATTTTTCACTGATAATATCTTTATTAATATGTGGAATGAGACATTGTCTGAATACTAATTCAAATTATTGTTGTTACTTATAGAAATCGGATTGTCCTAGTGCAAAAGTAGTTCAACAGACGAAGTACAGAGCCAAACTGTTCTAGTTGTGATAAAATCCTACAGGATATGATAGCAGAAGCTAAGTCTCTTTTGTTGGAAATTAAATTAAAATTTTATATATATACACACAGTTAAGTGAGTACACCCTCACATTCTTTTGTAAATATTTTATTATATCTTTTCATGTGACAACACTGAAGAAATGACACTTTGCTACAATGTAGTGAGTGTACAGCCTGTATAACAGTGTAAATTTGCTGTCCCCTCAAAATAACTCAACACACAGCCATTAATGTCTAAACCGTTGGCAACCATACACACCTAAGTGGAAATGTCCAAATTGGGTCCAAATAGCCATTTTCGCTCCCCAGTATCATGTGACTCGTTAGTGTTACAATTTCTCAGGTGTGAATGGGGAGCAGGTATGTTGAATTTGGTGTTATTGCTCTCACACTCTCTCATACTTGTCACTGGAAGTTCAACATGGCACCTCATGGGAAAGAACTCTCTGAGGATCTGAAAAAAGAATTGTTGCTCTACATAAAGATGGCCTAGGCTATAAGAAGATTGCCAAGACCCTGAAACTGAGCTGCAGCATGGTGGGCAAGACCATACAACAGTTTCACAGGACAGGTTCCACTCAAAACAAGCCTCGCCATGGTCGACCAAAGAAGTTTAGTGCTCATGCTCAGCATCATATTCATAAGTTGTCTTTGGGAAATAGACATATGAGTGCTGCCAGCATTGCTGCAGAGCTTGAAGGGGTGGGGGGTCAGCCTGTCAGTGCTCAGACCATACAACGCACACTGCATCAAATTGGTCTGCATGACTGTCATCCCAGAAGAAAGCCTCTTCTAAAGATGATGCACAAGAAAGCCCACAAACAGTTTGCTAAAGACAAGCAGACTAAGGACATGGATTACTGGAACCATGTTCTGTCGCCTGATGAGACCAAGATAAACTTATTTGGTTCAGATGGTGTCAAGCGTGTGTGGCAGCAACCAGGTGAGGAGTACAAAGAAAAGTGTGTCTTGCTTACAGTCAAGCATGGTGGTGGGAGTGTCATGGTCTGGACTTGCATGAGTGCTGCCGGCACTGGGGAGATACAGTTCATTAAGGGAACCATGAATGCCATCATGTACTGTGACATACTGAAGTAGAGCATGATCCCCTCCCTTTGGAGATTGGGCTGCAGGTCAGTATTTCAACATGATAACGACCCCAAACCCACCTGCAAGACGACCACTGCTTTGCTAAAGAAGCTGAGGGTAAAGGTGATGGACTGGCCAAGCATGTCTCCAGACCTAAACCCTATTGAGCATCTGTGGAGCATCCTCAAATGGAAGGGGGGGGAGCCCAAAGTCTTTAACATCCACCAGCTCCGTGATGTCGTCATGGAGGAGTGGAAGAGGATTCAAGTGGCAACTTGTGAAGCTCTGGTGGACTCCATGCCCATGAGGGTTAAGGCAGTGCTGTAAAATAATGGTGGCAGGCCCGGCGCTTGCATACAGGCAATCTAGGCAACCGCCTTAGCACGCCCCAGCAGTGGGGCGCAAATATTGGAGAGCTCAGTCAGTCATATATATATTTTTACATTTTATCAGTGGAGATCCGCCACTTAGGAGGACTCCCCGCAGGCACTGGCAGCAGCACCGTTTCCCTTAGTAAATGGCACCTTTTTTATTTTGTTCTGTGGGCTGTCGTTAGTCATGTTCTGTATACAAATGATCCATTTTAAATTTGCTGGCTGGAGGATTATTGTAGGCTTTTCAACAGTTGGAAAGTTGTTTAAAATTGCATACATCTGAATCATGACATTTTTTTAGTTTCATGTCCCTTTACATTGACTTTGAAACTATTACTCTTGAATATCAGCTTAAGTTTCGGCTGTTTTATAGAAAATATGGACAAGTTGAGACAGAGATTGAAAGTTTCTTTGGGAAGTTGAATAACTATATAAAAACTTTGGAAGTAAACATTTAGAGAGAAATAATTTATCCATTTAGATCTTCAATCTTTATCCTAGAGGCTAACTTAAAGGGACACTGAACCCAATTTTTTTTCTTTCGTGATTCAGATAGAGCATGCAATTTTAAGCAACTTTCTAATTTACTCCTATTATCAAATTTTCTTCATTCTCTTGGTATCTTTATTTGAAAAGCAAGAATGTAAGTTTAGATGCCGGCCGATTTTTGATGAACAACCTGGGTTGCACTTGCTGATTGGACAGCACCAATAAATAAGTGCTTTCCATGGTGCTGAACCAAAAATTGTCTGGCTCCTTAGCTTAGATGCTTTCTTTTTCAAATAAAGATAACAAGAAGAGAACAAAGAAAAATTGATAATAGGAGTAAATTAGAAAGTTGCTTAAAATTGCATGCTCTATCTGAATCACAAAAGAAAAAAATTGGGTTCAGTGTCCCTTTAAGGGGAGAATGGCTTCAGGAGAAGCCTGTTCAAGAGAATTAATTAAGTATGTAAATAGGATCTGGATATTTTTATTTTAAAAAAAAAACAAAAGTTATGCTTACCTGATAAATTTCTTTCTTTTGCGATGTACCGAGTCCACGGATTCATCCTTACTTGTGGGATATTATCCTTCCTAACAGGAAGTGGCAAAGAGAGCACCACAGCCGAGCTGTCTATATAGCTCCCCCCTTAACTCCACCCCCAGTCATTCGACCGAAGGCCAAGGAAGAAAAAAGAGAAACTATAAGGTGCAGAGGTGACTGAAGTTTTTAATAAAAAAAATACCATCTGTCTTGAATAGACAGGGCGGGCCGTGGACTCGGTACATCGCAAAAGAAAGAAATTTATCAGATAAGCATAAATTTTGTTTTCTTTTGCATGATGTACCGAGTCCACGGATTCATCCTTACTTGTGAGATACCAATACCAAAGCTTTAGGACACAGATGAAGGGAGGGACAAGACAGGAACCTAAACGGAAGGCACCACTGCTTGCAAAACCTTTCTCCCAAAAATAGCCTCCGAAGAAGCAAAAGTATCAAATTTGTAAAATTTTGAAAAGGTATGAAGCAAAGACCAAGTCGCAGCCTTACAAATCTGTTCAACAGAAGCATCATTTTTAAAAGCCCATGTGGATGCTACCGCTCTAGTAGAATGAGCTGTAATCCTTTCAGGAGGCTGCTGTCCAGCAGTCTCATAAGCCAAATGGATGATGCTTTTCAGCCAAAAGGAAAGAGAAGTCGCCGTAGCCTTTTGACCCCTACGCTTTCCAGAATAGACAACAAACAAAGAAGATGTTTGACGAAAATCTTTGGTTGCCTGCAAATAAAATTTCAAAGCACGAACCAAGTCCAAGTTGTTCAACAGACATTCCTTCTTACAAGAAGGATTAGGACACAGAGAAGGAACAACAATTTCCTGATTGATATTCCTGTTAGTAACAACCTTAAGTAGGAACCCAGGCTTGGTACGCAAAACCACCTTATCAGCATGGAACACAAGATAAGGCAAGTCACATTGTAATGCAGAAAGTTCAGAAACTCTTCGAGCTGAAGAGATAGCAACTAGGAACAAAACTTTCCAAGATAAAAGCTTAATATCTATGGAATGCATGGGTTCAAACGGAACCCCCTGAAGAACTCTAAGAACTAAATTTAGACTCCATGGCGGAGCAACAGATTTAAACGCAGGCTTAATTCTAGCTAAAGCCTAACAAAAAGCCTGAACGTCTGGAACATCTGCCAGACGCTTGTGCAACAAAATAGACAGAGCAGATATCTGTCCTTTTAGAGAACTAGCTGACAATCCTTTCTCCAAACCCTCTTGGAGAAAAGAAAAAATCCTAGGAATCCTGATTTTACTCCAGGAGAAGCCTTTGGATTCGCACCAAAAAAGATATTTACGCCATATCTTATGATAGATTTTCCTGGTAACAGGCTTTCGAGCATGAATCAAGGTATTTATGACTGACTCAGAGAAACCCCGCTTTGATAGAATCAAGCGTTTAATCTCCAAGCAGTCAGTTGCTGAGAAATTAGATTTGGATGCTTGAATGGACCCTGAATCAGAAGGTCCTGTCTCAACGGCAGAGACCATGCTGGAAGAGATGACATGTCCACCAGGTCTGCATACCAAGTCCTGCGTGGCCACGCAGGCGCTATCAAAATCACTGATGCTCTCTCCTGTTTGATTCTGGCAATCAGACGTGGAAGGAGAGGGAAAGGTGGAAACACATAAGCCAGGTTGAACGACCAGGGCACTGCTAGAGCATCTATCAGTACTGCCTGAGGATCCCTTGACCTGGAGCCATAACGAGGAAGTTTGGCGTTCTGACGAGATGCCATCAAATCCAATTCTGGTGTGCCCCACAGCCGAACCAGTTGAGCAAACACTTCCGGATGGAGTTCCCACTCCCCCAGATGGAAAGTCTGACGACTTAGAAAGTCTGCCTCCCAGTACACCTGGGATATAGATTGCTGACAGATGACAAGAGTGAGCCTCTGGCCATCGGATTATCCTTGAGACCTCTATCATCGCTAAGGAACTCCTTGTTTCGCCCTGATGATTGATATAAGCCACAGTCGTGATGTTGTCCGACTGAAACCTGATAAATCTGGCCGAAGACTGCTGAGGCCATGCCTGGAGAGCATTGAATATCGCTCTTAATTCCAGAATATTTATCAGTAGGAGAGTCTCCTCCCGAGTCCACAACCCCTGAGCCTTTAGGGAATTCCAGACTGCACCCCAGCCCAGAAGGCTGGCGTCTGTCGTCACTATAACCCATTCTGGCCTGCGGAAACACATTCCCTGGGACAGATGATCCTGTGACAACCACCAAAGAAGAGAGTCTCTGGTCTCTTGATCCAGATTTATCTGAGGAGATAAATCCACATAATCCCCATTCCACTGATTGAGCATGCATAGTTGCAGTGGTCTGAGATGCAAGCGAGCAAACAGAACTATGTCCATTGCCGCTACCATTAGATCGATTACCTCCATACATTGAGCCACTGACAGCCGAGGAATGGAGTGAAGAGCTCGGCAGGTGGACAAAATCTTTGATTTCCTGACCTCCGTCAGAAATATGTTCATGTCCACTGTGTCTATCAGAGTCCCTAGAAATGAAACTCTTGTGAGGGGGGAAAGAGAACTCTTTTTTACGTTCACCTTCCACCTGTGAGATCTTAGAAAGGCCAACACTAAGTCCGTGTGAGACTTGGCTAATTGGAAGGTCGACGCTTGAATCAGAATGTCGTCTAAATAAGGTGCCATAGTTATGCCCCGTGGCCTTAGAACCGCCAGAAGGGACCCTAGCACCTTTGTGAAGATTCATGGCGCCATGGCCAACCCGAAAGAAAGAGCCACAAACTTATAATGCTTGTCCAGAAAGGCGAACCTGAGGAACTGGTGATGCTCTTTGTGGATAGGAATGTGTAGATACGCATCCTTTAAATCCATGGTGGTCATATATTGACCTTCCTGGATCAATGGTAAGATAGTCTGAATGGTCTCCATCTTGAAAGATGGGACTCTTAGGAACTGGTTTAGGATCTTGAGATCCAGAATTGCCCTGAAAGTTCCCTCCTTTTGCGAACTATAAACAGATTGGAGTAGAACCCCTGCCCTTGTTCTGCTTTTGGAACTGGGCAGATCACTCCCATGGTAAAAAGGTCTTCTACACAGCATAAGAATGACTCTCTTTCTGTTGGGTTTACAGACAATTTAGAAAGATGGAACCTTTGGAGGGGAGTTCTTGAAATCTAGAAGGTATCTCTGGGTTACATATTCTACTGTCCAGGAATCCTGAGCAAAGAGAGAGAGTCTGCCCCCTACTAGGTCCGGTCCCGGATGGGGGGCTACCCCTTCATGCTGACTTAGTGGCAGCAGCAGGCTTTTTGGCCTGTTTACCCTTGTTCCAAGCCTGATTAGGTCTCCAGGTTGGCTTGGATTGAGCAAAGTCCCCCTCTTGCTTTGCAGCAGAGGAAGAGGAAGTGGGACCACTCTTGAAGTTTTGAAAGGAACGAACATTATTTTGTTTGGTCCTTGCCTTATTTGACTTATCCTGAGGGAGGGTATGACCCTTCCCTCCAGTAATGTCAGAAATGATCTCTTTCAGTGCAGACTTGGCATCGCTTGTGCGGGCATTACCGGTTGTGACACTTGGGGAGAACTAGATAGCAAAACCTGACTTCCTTCTGTCTGAGAATCATTTAATGCCAAATTTTTATCATTCAAAATATGCTGTTTGCAATTTATAGACATATCAGTACAAGTGGGACACATTCTAAGAGGGGGTTCCACAATGGCTTCTAAACAAATTGAACAATGAGTTTTCTCAGTGTCAGACTTGTTTAACAGACTAGTAATAAAGCAAGCAAGCTTGGAAAACACTTTATTTAATGAAAAAAACACAATTTGCAAAAATGGTACTGCCCGTCTGGAGGACCTCTTCTTCCTGGCTTGGATGAAGACTTCTGCCCGTCTGGAGGACCACTTTGCTTGGCTTCGTTGAGGACTTCGGCCCGGTTGGGTGAAGACTTCTCAAGGTAGGGTGATCTTCAAGGGGTTAGTGTTAGGTTTTATTAAGGGGGGATTGGGTGGGTTTTAGAGTAGGATTGGTTGTGTGGTAGGTGGGTTTTAATGTTGGGGGGTATTGTATTTTTTTTTACAGGTAAAAAAGCTGATTACTTTGGGGCAATGCCCAGCAAAAAGCCCTTTTAATGGCTATTTGTAATTTAGTATAGGGTAGGGATTTTTATTATTTTGGGGGGCTTTTTATTTTATTAGGAGGATTAGATTAGGTGTAATTAGTTTAAAAAACTTGTAATTATTTTATTATTTTCTGTAATTTAGTGTTTTTTTCATACTTTATTTTATTTTATTTTATTGTAATTAATTGCAGTAAATTTAGGGAATTAATTTAATTATAGTGTAGTGTTAGGTGTAATTGCAACTTAGGTTAGGTTTTATTTTACAGATAAATTTGTACTTATTTTAGCTAGGTAGTTATTAAATAGTTATTATCTATTTAATAACTATTGTACCTAGTTAAAAAAAATACAAAGTTGCCTGTAAAATAAAAATAAACCCTAAGCTAGCTATAATGTAACTATTAGTTATATTGTAAAGGCACTAGTTATTTCGGTAGTTATATTGTAAATGTAGGTAGGTGCCAGCGATGTTAGGGACGGCAGATTAGGGGTTAATAATATTTAACTAGTGTTTGCGAGGCTGGAGTGTGGCGGTTTAGGGGTTAATATATTTATTAAAGTGGCGGCGATGTCCGGTTCGGCAGATTAGGGGTTATAAATTGTATTTAAGTGTTTGCGATGTGGGGGGCCTCGGTTTAGGGGTTAATAGATAGTTTATGGGTGTTAGTGTACTTTTTAGCACTTTAGTTAAGAGTGTTATACTACAGCGTTAGCCCATAAAACTCTTAACTACTGACTTTCAAATGCGGTACCAGGCTTGACAGGAGAGGGTGTACCGCTCACTTTTAGGAAGATTCGGAATACCGGCGTTTTGAAAATCCCATTTAAAATATAGGATACGCAATGGACGTAAGTGGATTTGCGGTATTTTTGAGTCGCGGAAAAAAAGTGAGCGGTACACTTGTACCTGCAAGACTCGTAATAACAGCGGGCGTTAAAAAAGCAGTGTTGGGACCTCTCAATGCTGCTTTTTAACCCTAACACAAGACTCGTAATCTAGGCGATAGAAAATGCCAATGAAGAAAGGGGCAACGGTTGACCAATTCTGTAAAATAGAAAGTTGGTCTCCTTCTGAGGAAAAAAAAAAAAGAATATATGGACAACCCTATTAATGAACATGGACACACATCAAAAAGCAAACATTAAAATTGTAGCTATTTACAGCAAATAAAAAACATCCAAAAACTAGAATTCATTTTAAAGCAGTGTATTTGGCTTAATGTTGTCATTTAGTAAATGAATTCAGCACATAAGATGGAAAGAGCATGTGGTTTTTTTACACCCTGCATTTGTTATGCTTGATTTAAAACAATCTTTTGTCCTCCATCCATTGTACTAACTACCAATTTTATCCTATATAATAAATGGCCAAGTATGTTTGTCAGATGCAGTCATGCACAGTAGAGACTGCACATGACAAACATACTTGGCCGTTTGGATCCTGACACTCAGCACAGAGCAAGGAGTGTCATAGGGCGTGGCCGACAGGAGCGTCGCGGTGGGGGTGAGACTGGGCGCGACAAAGGGCGTGACCGGGCATGGCGAGGGGCGTGGCTGGGCGGGTGCTGCCGTGATGGGGCATGGCCGGAAGGGTGTCGCGATGGGGGCGTGGTCAGAGAGTCAAAGAGTTTGAAAGACAGAGCCAGAGATGGAGCAAGAGAGGGGGGGAGAAAAAAAGAAAGGGGGGAGAAAGGCCAAAGAGGGGGGGAGAAGGGTCAAAGAGGGGGAGAGACATCCAAAGAGGGGGGAGAGAGCCAAAGAGGGGGGAGAGGGCCAAAGAGGGGGGGAGAAAGGCCAAAGAGAGGGGGGAGAGGGCCAAAGAGGGGGTGAGAGAGCCAAAAAGAGGGGTGAGAGAGAGCCAAAGAGGGGGGAGAGAGCCAAATAGAGGGGGGAGAGAGCCAAAGAGGGGAGAGAGAGAGCGCAAAAGAGGAAAGAGAGCCAAAGAGGAGAGAGAGCAAAAGAGGGGAAAGACCAAAGAGGGGGGGAAAGAGAGCAAAAGAGGGGGAGAGAGAGCAAAAGAAAGGGGGAGAGAGTCAAAGAGGGGGGAGAGAGAACAAAAGAGGGGGCAGAGAGAGCAAAAGAAAGGGGGGAGAGAGAACAAAAGAGGGGGGAGAGAGAACAAAAGAGGGGGCAGAGAGAGCAAAAGAAAGGGGGGAGAGAGAGAGCAAAAGAGGGGGGAGAGAGCCAAAGAGGGGGGAGAGAGCCAAAGAGGGGGGAGAGAGCGCAAAGGAGAGGGTCGAGAGAAAGCAAAAGAGAGGGGGGAGAGAGAGCAAAAGAGAGGGGGGAGAGAGCAAGGGGTGGGACCGCTGTACTGCAAAAAATGGCCCATGTACACAGGCTTTAGTACTAGTAAAGTTATATTTGAACAGTCCTTCGCACTTCTATGTCTATCTAAGGGCAAAATTACAAGTGTATAGCAGGCATGTTAATTTGTGCGCTTATTACAAGTTTAAAGTAAGCGCGTTCGTTTGAGCGCAATTGAATTTAATGCAATTCAGGCTAGCGCGATTGAAGACCTCGCATGAAGGGTTAATGATAAAAAAACTTGCACCAAACACTACATAAATACATTAAAATATACTGTTAGGCTCATATAAACAGTATCTGATAACAATTAGACATATAAATATTCATAACAAAATATTGATAATGGTTCAAAGGTATATGGTATATGTCCATGTAACTGACAGCAAAAAGCTATAAAATTATTATTATTATTATTATTATTATTATTATTAATAATAATAATAAAAAATATGATAGATACTATAACAAATTTTAAATAATTCATAGAAAATATATATATATATAGAGAGAGAGAGAGAGAGAGAGAGAGAGAGAGAGAGTATATATAATATAAACTGTACAAACTGTTTAAATGTTAAGGTTTTTTTAGTTCTGAATGGTGGTAATTTTTTAAAGCCTACCTCTATGACTCAATTATTTTCAAATATGATGCCAGAAAATACTGTTCTTGTGTTTCACTTCTTGCAAGCTGTATTGAGACAGTTATTCATTTAATTCTAATCTGCACAGTATTTTATAACTACCTATGACAAGCATGCAATAACAAATGGTAAATATGAATGTATTAAATTAATACAATAATAATGAGAAGCAGAGCTGTATATAAACCCATTTGGGAATGATCAGCCAATAAAATGCATGATTTGGTAACGTGAGGAATGTAAATAAATACAACATAAGATCATTTTCTTAATTTTCAAATGCTATTTTAGTGGTTATGGTAATGAGAAAGGAGTATGTTAGTATCTTTAAGTCCTGATTGGCCATATTTTTTTTTCTTGATATGATTTTAGCTAATTAGTATATACTATGTTAATCAATGTGACCAATAGCCAAAGAAAGAAGGTGTTATTTCTCTCTCATTTACATTACAGGTGTGCTCCATTCTCTCTGGGCAAAGCAAATGTGAAAAACACAAGTGTTATGGCTGTAAATGGATTATTTGCTTCTTATTTTAGTTGCTGAAAGTGCTAAAAACTACAAGGGGTCGATCCGATAAAAATCGTCGCCCGCAAAAGTCGGCGACGCCAATATTTGCGCGGGTTTGGTATCCTATATACGGCATAACCTAGAAGTTACGCGCGTATATTTCTGCCGTCGCCCGTAGTTTTTTGAGCCATAGGCAGGTATACCAAACCCGCGCAGTTTGGTATCCAATATACAGCGTAAGGACTTACGTGGCGAAAATGGAGAAATCTTACTCCATTTTCAACTCGCCACAAAAAGCAGCCGTAAGAAGCCTTACGCTGACTATTGGAGCCCCGTAACTCCCTAAACTGGCTGCTAAAATAAACCTAACACCTAACGCATGCGCAATGTCTATCTCCCTGTCAACCGCGATCTGCTAAAATAAACCTAACACCTAACGCATGCGCAATGTCTATCTCCCTGTCAACCGCGACCCCCTGCCGCAATCCATAATAAAGTATTTAACCCCCAAACCGTCGCCATCTACATAAACTAACCCCCTACTGTGAACCCCTAAAACCGCCACCATCTAACTGATCTATCCCCTAATGTGAACCCCTTACACCGCCGCCATCTATATTAAAATTATTAACCCCTAATTTAATCTACCTACCCCGCCGCCAGCTATATTATCTATATTAACCCTAAGTATATTATAGTTAATATAGTTATTACATTATATATATTAACCCTAATTATATTAAGGTTAATATAGTTACTATAGTATTTATATAAACTATATTAACTCTATCTAACCCTAACACCCCTAACTAAATTCTTATTAAATAAATCTAATTCATATTATAAACTAAAATATTCCTATTTAAATCTAAATACTTACCTATAAAATAAACCCTAAGATAGCTACAATGTAATTAATAATTACATTATAGCTATGTTAGGGTTTATATTTATTTTACAGGTAAATTGATAATTATTTTAACTAGGTATAATAGCTATTAAATAGTTATTACCTATTTAATAGCTACCTAGTTAAAATAATTACCCAATTACCTGTAAAATAAATCCTAACCTAAGTTACAAATACACCTACACTATCAATAAATTAAAGAAACTACAAATATCTATCTAAAAATACAATTAAATAAACTAAACTAAATTACAAAAACAAACAAACACTAAATTACAAAAAATAAAAAAAAGATTACAAGATTTTTAAGCTAATTACACCTATTCTAAGCCCCCTAATAAAATAATAAACCCCCAAAATAAAAAAAAATCCCTACCGTATTCTAAATTAAAAAAAAAGTTCAAAGCTCTTTTACCTTACCAGCCCTTAAAAGGGCCTTTTGTGGGGGCATGCCCCAAAGAAAACTGCTCTTTTGCCTGCAAAAAAAAAACACAATACCACCCCCCAACATTACAACCCACCACCCACATACCCCTAATCTAACCCAAACCCCCCTTAAATAAAC
The DNA here is from genome assembly GCF_027579735.1 of Bombina bombina. Taxonomy (NCBI): domain Eukaryota; kingdom Metazoa; phylum Chordata; class Amphibia; order Anura; family Bombinatoridae; genus Bombina; species Bombina bombina. Next base: position 312,206,162 of record NC_069499.1, on the reverse strand, counting down.
CTAACACTACCCCCCTGAAGATCTCCCTACCTTGTATTCACCCCGCCGGGCAGAACTCCTCATCCAATCCGGGCGACGTCTTCCAGCAAGCGGCAGTGAAGTCTTCTTCCATCCGGGCGATGTCTTGAAGCAAGCGGCAGAGAGTCTTCTTCCATCGGCGATGTCTTCAAGCAAATCGGCATCTTCAATCTTCTTTGTTCGCTCCTCCGCCGCGGAGCATCCATCCGGCACAACGACTTCCCGACGAATGAGGTTCCTTTAAATGACGTCATCCAAGATGGCGTCCGCCAAATTCCGATTGGCTGATAGGATTCTATCAGCCAATCGGAATTAAGGTAGAAAAATCTGATTGGCTGATTGAATCAGCCAATCAGATTCAAGTTCAATCCGATTGGCTGATTGGTTCAGCCAATCGGATTGAACTTGAATCTGATTGGCTGATTCCTCATTCGTCGGGAAGTCGTCGTGCCGGATGGAAGCTCCGCGGCGGAGGAGCGAACAAAGAAGATTGAAGATGCCGATTTGCTTGAAGACATCGCCGATGGAAGAAGACTCTCTGCCGCTTGCTTCAAGACATCGCCCGGATGGAAGAAGACTTCACTGCCGCTTGCTGGAAGACATCGCCCGGATCGGATGAGGAGTTCTGCCCGGCGGGGTGAATACAAGGTAGGGAGATCTTCAGGGGGGGTAGTGTTAGGTTTATTTAAGGGGGGTTTGGGTTAGATTAGGGGTATGTGGGTGGTGGGTTGTAATGTTGGGGGGTGGTATTGTGGGTTTTTTTGCAGGCAAAAGAGCAGTTTTCTTTGGGGCATGCCCCCACAAAAGGCAATTTTAAGGGCTGGTAAGGTAAAAGAGCTTTGAACTATTTTTAATTTAGAATAGGGTAGGGCATTTTTTTTATTTTGGGGGTTTATTATTTTATTAGGGGGCTTAGAATAGGTGTAATTAGCTTAAAAATCTTGTAATTTTTTTTTATTTTTTGTAATTTAGTGTTTGTTTTTTTTTGTAATTTAGTTTAGTTTATTTAATTGTATTTTTAGATAGATATTTGTAGTATTTGTAACTTAGGTTAGGATTTATTTTACAGGTAATTGGGTAATTATTTTAACTAGGTAGCTATTAAATAGGTAATAACTATTTAATAGCTATTATACCTAGTTAAAATAATTAACAATTTACCTGTAAAATAAATATAAACCCTAACATAGCTATAATGTAATTATTAATTACATTGTAGCTATCTTAGGGTTTATTTTATAGGTAAGTATTTAGATTTAAATAGGAATATTTTAATTAATAATATTAATATTAGATTTATTTTAATAAGAGTTTAGTTAGGATGTTAGAGTTAGATAGGGTTATTATACTTAATATATATATATAATATAATAACGATATTAACTATATGAACCCTAATATAATTAGGGTTAATATAGTTAATATATATAATAACTATATTAACTATATTAACCCTAATATAATTAGGGTTAATATAGTTAATATAGCTGGCGGCGGTGTAGGGGGATTAGATTAGGGGTTTATACATTTATTATAGGTGGCCGCGGTGTAGGGGGATGTAGATTGTAGGCAAAAGAGCAGTTTACTTTGTGACAAAGCCCCGCCAAAAGCCCTTTTAAGGGCTGGCAAAAGAGCTGTTACTTTGGGGCATGCCCCGCAAAAAGCCCTTTTAAGGGCTGGCAAAAGAGCTGTTACTTTGGGGCAATGCCACGCAAAAAGCCCTTTTCAGGGCTATTTGTAGGGTTAGACTTAGGTTTAGTGGTAGGGATAGTTTAGTATTTTAGGGGTTAAATAATTTAATATAGATGGCGGCGGGGTAGGGGGATTAGATTAGGTGTTAACAATTTTAAAATAGATAGCGGCGGGGTAGGGGCTCACTTTAGGGGGTAGGTAAGGTAGATGGAGGCGGTGTTAGGGGCTCACTTTAGGGGGTTATAGATTTAATATAGCTGGTGGCGGTTTAGGGGTTAATAACTTTATTAGGTAGCGGCAGGCTCCGGGAGCGGCAGTTTAGGGGTTAATACATATTTTATTGTTAGGCTAGTGAGGGGGGATAGCGGATAGAGGGTTAGATGTGCCGGGCTATGTTAGGGAGGCGTGTTAGACAGTGCGGGTGATTTAGACTTTAGTCAGGTTTTGTAGGCGCCGGCAGTTTCTAACGTGCCGTAAGTCACTGGCAACGCCAGAAATTTGTACTTGCGCAGATTTCTGGACATTGCTGGTTTATCCGACTTACGGCACGTTAGCATCTGACGGCAACATATATGGGATAGCTCGAGTTGCGAGCTGAAACTGCGGGCGACGCGGGTTCCCTCGCTTGCGCCGCAAACTACGATCTATATCGGATCGCGCCCCAAGAATACAGAAGGCAAATAATGAACTTCAATCATTCTGAGTGCTAATATCCCACAAGAGCAATTATATTTTCCAGTTAATAAACCTGATGTATGCATATTATTAATACCCATGACACAGGTTGCAGTGGTGGGACATTTTGTGGACAGGGTTGTGTAGAAGTATTTGAAATACTTTGCAAATAAAATTTATTAATATTGACCCAATGATAGTCACTGGATAACAGGAGTGGCTAGAATTGTATTAAGTCTAATGACTCCTAAATTCTTTTAGAACATGTATTCTACTCACGGCACAAATAAGACACAATAGTTGACATTTTAGAATTTAAAAACTAGTACCAATAACAGATAAGATGCAACTACAGACTACCAAATGTATGTATCAAGAAACATTAACAATATTCAATTCTGCAAATATTAAAGGGACACTGAACCCAAAAATTTTCTTTCGTGATTTAGATAGAGCATGCAATTTTAAGCAACTTTCTAATTTACTCCTATTATCAAATAATCTTCATTCTCTTGGTATCTTTATTTGAAATGCAAGAATGTAAATTTAGATGCCGGGCCATTTTTGGTGAGCACACTTTGTTGTTCTTGCTGATTGGTCAATAAATCACCCACCAATAAACAAGTGCTTTCCATGGTCCTGAACCAAAAAAATAGCTTAGATGCCTTCTTTTTCAAATAAAGAAAGCAAGAGAACAAAGAAAAATTGATAATAGGAGTAAATTATAAAGTTGCTTACATTTGCATGTTCTATCTGAATCACAAAAGACAAAAATTGGGTTTGGTGTCCCTTTAAGAGATACTGTATAGCCTGTATTACTATACAATGTTAACAGTTCTATTAATTAATTTGCAGATGAATTAATATTATCACTGATCACATTAAAAATTTCAATTAACATTAAATTTATTTTAAATCTTGTAACAAATTATTAAAAACACCTACCAGACAATAAAAACATTTGTATAAGAGAATTTAGCTTACTAGCCCAATGCACAGTTGTATGGTTATACTATATTAATAATATTTGGGTCCTATTGGTACAATATAATTTCATCTGCTTCATCAGGGACAAGAATAGCTAATATACATGTATTTTATCTACTGTGAAGGGATAGTCCAAACATATCATTATGTCCACATTAAAGGGACAGTAAAGCCCAAATTAAACTTTCATGATTCAGATAGGGCATGTTATTTTAAACAACTTTCTAAATTACTTTTGTAATCAAAATTTGCTTTGTTTTCTTGGTATTCTTTGTTGAAAGCTAAACCTAGGAAGGCTCATATGCTAATTTCTAAACCCTTGAAGGCCACCTCTAATCTGAATGCATGTCATGCCCCATCGGGTCTTGAACTCTGGTCTCTCATGTTGTATCCCAATGACTTTTCACTGAGCCACTGAGCTTTCTCTCTCTCTCTGGCTCCACCTCCTGTCAGCTGTTAGTAATACCAACAGACTATTTAAACCTGCCTGGCTAATCAGTCTTTGCCCTGACATTTTCGGTCTTCTCTGTCTGTGCCTGTTTGTGGAAGAAGAATCCGGTTGCTGTTTATGTTCTGGTTTTGTCCTCAGCTGGTTCCTGTTTCTGTTTACGTGTGACGCTTTTGCCTTAAAGCCTGATTTTGGACTGACCTGCTGGATTTTCTGCTTGTCTGTTTTCTGACCAAGCATCTTGATTTACCTTGTACTGTATTTGCCAGAGAAATACCATCCCTGCTAGTCTGACCTTGTTTCCTGCTTTAAGCTGCAGCTCCTGAAACCATCTTATTGCTGCCTGCCTGAACTGCCAAGGCCTGTGCTTAAAGTGAATGTAATTTTTTATGCAAAACTGCCCGTTTTTTTAAAAATTGATTAAAAACAGTGGCACTTTAATTCATAAAAATTTACATTTCATTTGTGTTGTGAAAAAAAACTTAGCTTTTAAACTTGACAGCAGCTCCAGCTTCCTCCACCCGTCGCAAAGCCTCTTCCTGTGTCTAAAATGAGGAATCAGGCTTTCTCCAATCACTGCATTGAATCAGACACTGATTCCCCCGGGGGGAAGCCGTGATTGGAGGATGACCTATCCATCATTTCTGACATCAGAAATGGCTTGCGACGACCGGAGGAAGCTGGAGCTGCTGTCAAGTTTAAAAGGTAAGTTGTTTTTTTCACAACAGGAGTGAAATGTACATTTTGATGAATTAAAGTGCCCCTGTTTTTAATCAAATTTTTAAAAATCGAGCACTTTAGCATCAAAATTTACATTCACTTTAATCTCTGCCTGCCTGAACTGCCAAGGCCTGTGCTTAACCTCTGCCTGTCTGAACTGCCAAGGCCTGTGCTTATCCTCTGCCTGTCTGAACTGCCAAGGCCTGTGCTTAACCTCTGCCTGTCTGAACTGCCAAGGCCTGTGCTTAACCTCTACCTGCCTGAACTACCAAGGCCTGTGCTTATCCTCTGCCTGTATGAACTGCCAAGGCCTGTGCTTATCCTCTGCCTGTATGAACTGCCAAGGCCTGTGCTTAACCTCTGCCTGTCTGAACTGCCAAGGCCTGTGCTTAACCTCTGCCTGCCTGAACTGCCAAGGCCTGTGCTTAACCTCTGCCTGCCTGAACTGCCAAGGCCTGTGCTTAACCTCTGCCTGCCTGAACTGCCAAGGCCTGTGCTTAACCTCTGCCTGAACTGCCAAGGCCTGTGCTTAACCTCTACCTGCCTGAACTGCCAAGGCCTGTGCTTATCCTCTACCTGCCTGAACTGCCAAGGCCTGTGCTTAACCTCTACCTGCCTGAACTGCCAAGGCCTGTGCTTAGGGTTGCCAGGTGTCTGCCACAAAAATACCAGACAGATAAACAGGAGGGGGGGGGCGAGAAAATGGGATAATATATACACTCTTGCTATGCACCAAGTACCTCATGGTGAAGGGTTAACCTGACTGGCTCCTACAATCTGGCTGGCTGTAAATCTCACTCCCAGTCCCTTGCAAGTTTCCTAGGCAGAGAGCACCCGCGCTCAACTACAGCATTACATGACTGACATCTAATGTCATCCAGCAGGGTGTGCTCAGCTACTCCAGACATATGAATGTCCGGTATTTTTCTAAATATAATACCGGACAGCAAATGGAAATACCTGAATGTCCGGTCAAATACCGGACACCTGGCAACCCTACCTGTGCTTAACCTCTGCCTGCCTGAACTGCCAAGGCCTGTGCTTAACCTCTGCCTGCCTAAACTGCCAAGGCCTGTGCTTAACCTCTACCTGCCTGAACTGCCAAGGCCTGTGCTTAACCTCTACCTGCCTGAACTGCCAAGGCCTGTGCTTAACCTCTACCTGCCTGAATTGCCAAGGCCTGTGCTTAACCTTTGCCTGCCTGAACTGCCAAGGCCTGTGCTTAACCTCTACCTGCCTGAACTGCCAAGGCCTGTGCTTAACCTCTGCCTGCCTGAACTGCCAAGGCCTGTGTTTAACCTCTGACTGCCTGAACTGCCAAGGCCTGTGCTTAACCTCTGCCTGCCTGAACTGCCAAGGCCTGTGCTTAACCTTTGCCTGCCTGAACTGCCAAGGCCTGTGCTTAACCTCTGCCTGCCTAAATTGCCAAGGCTTGTGCTTAACCTCTACCTGCTTGTGCTGCAAAGGCCTGTGCTTAATCCCTGCCTGCCTGAACTACCAAGGCCTGTGATTAACCTTAGCCTTGCAAGTATTCTGCCTGTGATACCAGTTCCTGTATTTCTCATTTGTCATGCCTAAAAGTAAGAAAACTACATTAGCCCTATTCAATAAACCTGTAATCGAATATACCTGTGCAAATGAGCTTCACTCTCCAGACCCAACACCAAGTGTGAGAATGAATTTGAAGATTATTTTTTTTTTAATATTTTATTTATAATCCAAAAATATAGATACAGAGCCTCTCAATTGGGCTTACCTTTCACCTCGCAGGGTGTTTTACCGTATGTGAACAAAAAAAAACAACAAATGAACAGCCTCTCATTTGGGCCAACTTTTCACCATGCAAGGTGTTTTACACATTCCCACCATGATTGACCTAAGCCCTTGTGTAGTAACCATACAGACTACTTTTTATCTATCGATACTCAGTGCGATATAAGTCATCCTACATTCTGTACGTATATTAAGGTATTTTATTCCCTTAGATCCTCAAACCCTTAACCAAAACGAAAACCACAAAAGAAAAAAAAAAAGGATAAATAAAGTCTCTCCCTGCCCCAACGCCACCCGCACTATGGCTTTTTTCTTTGACCTAGGTCGCTCCAGTGGCCCTTTGTCCCAGAGCTCCGCTCTTTTGGGGTTTGCTGCCTCTTAGAGTGGCCCAGAGGTGAGGTGATTGTCGGAAGGGAGCTCCCTTGGGAACCGGGGGTCTGGTTCCCCCTATAACCCCTATTCTTCCTGGACTTCCAGGTGGACGTTTAAACCAGCCTAACTCTGGTCCACAGATCAAGTTGCTTTTTTGACTGTAGATTCTGGGGACCGAGAGCTTTAAAATGACACCCTGGAAGTGCCGCCGCTCCCCCTGGATCACCCCGAAAACCGCCACCCTGGGTACTGGGAGTCTGTGGGACCATGGCTGCTATAGCCGGCGCCAACCTGTCTGGAGGGGCGGGAATGGCGGGAAAACTGTGGCATTGTCTCCTGTGTTATCAAGATGAGATTGTATGTATAAAAGCTGTGTGTTGTCCCAATAAAGTCAGTTCTTGTTTCACCTGAATGCTAGTCTGTCTAGTTATTTGGGTGGGCTCCAGCTAAAATCACTTTCCTGGGCTACAAAGCCACTTGTTCCAGGTAGAGGAAGGACCCGGTCGACGGCGCTACCCAGTCAGGGTAGAGGGGTATCCGTCACAAGCTTCCATAAGACATGGATTTTAATGGGGGAGCTGTTATATTTTTTTTCCATTTTGAGGCCCCATTCTGGGCAGTCACACAATTACTGCACTTTTTATTTCTCGTTGAAAATATATACAATTGGAATAGTTCTGATCTGCTTTTCTTTTCTTTCAGAGTGATAATGAAGTTGGGGTTTTCAATGTGAACAGACTAATGAAAGGCAGGAGACACCCATAGAAAGAGAATGCTTTTAAACATCTTTTTCTGCAATAAAAAAGTGAAGGGGTTATACACAAAGCTCAAAAAGTTCCTCACCGCAAAAGAGCATAATGCCACAGATTGCTCAAACCATCTACCTACTAGACAGCAAGTGCTTATAGCAGTGGACAAATTTGTTGGCCTAGATTCAATAAAAGCAATTGACGAAACTGATATCAAATTAAAAAATAAATAAAAGTGTGTGTGTGTGTGTATATATATATATACTGTATGTATATATATATATATATATATATATATATATATGTGTGTGTGTGTGTATATAAATATATATATATATATACTGTATATACACACACCTCCATAAAAATATAAGAGACTGCAAAATTATCAGTTTTACTATGTACATGTATGTGTTTGAGTAAAATAATTTTTTTGTTTTATTCTATAAACTACTAACAACATTTCTCCTAAAGTCCAAATAAAAATATTGTCATTTAGAGCATTTATTTTCAGAAAAATACAACTGGTCAAAATAACAAAAATTATGCTGTGACATCGAATAATGCAAAGAAAATCAGTTTATATTCATTTTTAAATACAATACTAATGTTTGCTCTTAGCAAGAGTTCAGAAATCAATATTTGGTAGACTAACCCTGATTTTTAATCACAGCTTTCATCCGTCTTGGCATGCTATCCACCAGTCTTTCACATGCTGTCGGGTGACTTTATGCCACTCCTGGCACAAAAATTCAAGCAGCGCTGCTTTGTTTGATGACCATCCATCTTCCTCTTGATCACATTCCAGAGGTTTTGAATGGGGTTGAGATCTTAAGATTGGGCTAGCCATGACAGGGTCTTTATCTGGTGGTCCTCCAGCCACACCTTGATTGACGTAGCTTGATTCATGCGTACTTCACAAAGATAAATCTACCCGATTCTAGGTCATCTTTTCTGATGAGTCCAATTTTTAGATTTGCCCAACACCTGGTTATCTAATGGTTAGACGGAGACCTGGAAAGGCCTACAAGGGACAGTGTCTTGCACCCACTGTGAAATTTGGTGGAGGATCAGGGATGATATAAAGCTGCTTTAGCAAGGTTGTAAACAGGCAGATTTATCTTTGTGAAGGAGGCATGAATCAAGTTACGTATAAGGTTATTCTGGACAAAAACTTGCTTCCTTCTGTTCTGACAATGTTCCCAACTCTGAGGATTGTTTTTTTCCAGCAGGACAATGCTCCATGCCACACAGCCAGGTCAATCATGGTGTGGGTGGCCTACCACCAGATAAAAACCCTGTCATAGCCAGCCTTTAAACAAAACTGAGCTTGAGTTTTGTGCCAGGAGTTGCATAAATTCACCCAATAGCAATGTGAAAGACTGATGGATTATGTCAGTATATGGCCGGGTTATAACACAATATATTTAATAATTATTCTTTTAACTAAACCCAAAAATACGCATATACCAAAAACCATAAAATTAATATAAATTCCTGAATTCTTTATTATTAGTTAATATTTATGAACACATTGAAATATATTTGTAGGAACTTGAATATGAATCAATATTATACACGTTTAAATTATTAAAATATGCTAAACTCTTTACAAAGCAACCCAAATTGTAACTTTTAACTAGCCTTATTCACAATAGAATTTCATTCAATTTACACAATGATATTCCAAGATATTTAGCTGCTAACATTCAAGCAATACACTTAGCTATTTAACCACAATTTATTCTAATATAATTTCAATTTAAAACATCAGAAATTGTATATATTAATTGTGCAACAATCAAACTCTATGTCAATTTATCTAAGCTGAATTAAGTTCTTAGTTACCTACAGTTAAAACAAATTTTAAGACATATATATATATATATATATATATATATATATATTTTGCAAAGATAAATTAGTAAGCATACAAAAGACAAACTTGACACTATACAGGATTATGAACACAGTTTAAAAATACTGAGTGCTCCTTTAAATCTCTTAACTATAATTTGAATATGGTCTTACCAATAACCTTTGTTTAAAAAATTAAAAATTAGAATAATTATACATCACCAATTTGAACCAATTGGTAGCTGTCTTTTCCAAATATCTTTAGATCATCTCATTTGAAGGAAAGTTATCACATAGATTAAGGTAAGTTTTCAGTTTCTTGCTTAAAAGGATTGTGTCACCAAGAGAATGGCTGCCAGTTATGAATCACTAGTGACAAGCAGATCACCAAAAAACTGTTTCTGTCTTGCATTTAGCTATTCCTTATATAATCATTGATGATCTTTTTCGTTCACGCCCACGGTGCTTGTCCCTTCTCATTGGACACTCGGGAGGTCCCATCGGATTGGCCCTGGAAAATTTCATTTTTAACAGCCAAAGCCTTCTGGCTGTAATACTGGACCTTGGCCATCGGGGGCAACATGACAAACAAAACAGATTCATTTAGTCCTAACATTCATGTTTGCTACAATTTATATATCTTACATATAATGATTATTTAAAATCATCATAATTTCTTGCATTAATTACTTACACTCTGAATTCCAGGCAGGATAGCATCATGTGAATGTTCTGATTATTTTAATATGAAACATCAAATTCTTTTTAATATCATATTACATCAAAATAATTTATACTGCTAACTATTCCAAAATTATAGCATTTATACATCTGTTATATTTTAAGAGATGTGTTTAAACTTTCATAAACATTTAGTGTATAATCATATGACATGACTTAGATCATCCCATGCAGGCAATCCTGTAATTAGTATCTTTTTGCCCCATCTTGGTCAGGAAATCCATATATGGGCATGTACTTTTGAGGCTCCATCATGTTAATTTTCATTTCCTTGAAATTGTGAGCATCTCATTTAGCTTCAAAGACAGATTCCAGACACCCTGTCCCCGCTTCACTGTATGGGGTAATCAATCTGACAATCTATCCTTCTTTTAAATTACCTTTATGATTCATCCTGTGTAATCAAAAACAGTGGGGCTAAATTTCACACAGTGCCATTTGAAGTTTTTAGAAATCAAGGCCTAGATTTAGAGTTGGGCGGTAGCCATGAAAACCAGCGTTAGAGGCTCCTAACGCTGGTTTTAGGCTACCGCCGGTATTTGGAGTCAGTCAGGAAAGGGTCTAACGCTCACTTTCCAGCCGCGACTTTTCCATACCGCAGATCCCCTTACGTCAATTGCGTATCCTATCTTTTCAATGGGATCTTTCTAACTCCGGTATTTAGAGTCGTGGCTGAAGTGAGCGTTAGAAATCTAACGACAAAACTCCAGCCGCAGAAAAAAGTCAGTAGTTAAGAGCTTTCTGGGCTAACGCCGGTTTATAAAGCTCTTAACTACTGTGCTCTAAAGTACACTAACACCCATAAACTACCTATGTACCCCTAAACCGAGGTCCCCCCACATCGCCGCCACTCGATTACATTTTTTTAACCCCTAATCTGCCGACCGCCACCTACGTTATCCTTATGTACCCCTAATCTGCTGCCCCTAACACCTCCGACCCCTATATTATATTTATTAACCCCTAACCTGCCCCCCACAACGTCGCTGCCAGCTACCTACAATAATTAACCCCTAATCTGCCAACCGCCACCTACGTTATCCTTATGTACCCCTAATCTGCTGCCCCTAACACCGCCGACCCCTATATTATATTTATTAGCCCCTAATCTGCCCCCCTCAACGTCGCCTCCACCTGCCTACACTTATTAACCCCTAATCTGCCGAGCGGATCTCACCGCTACTATAATAAAGTTATTAACCCCTAATCCTCCTCACTCCTGCCTCAATAACCCTATAATAAATAGTATTAACCCCTAATCTGCCCTCCCTAACATCGCCGACACCTAACTTCAATTATTAACCCCTAATCTGCCGACCAAATCTCGCCGCTACTGTAATAAATGGATTAACCCCTAAAGCTAAGTCTAACCCTAACACCCCCCTAAGTTAAATATAATTTAAATCTAACGAAATAAATTAACTCTTATTAAATAAATTATTCCTATTTAAAGCTAAATAATTACCTGTAAAATAAACCCTAATATAGCTACAATATAAATTATAATTATATTATAGCTATTTTAGGATTTATATTTATTTTACAGGTAACTTTGTATTTATTTTAACCAGGTACAATAGCTATTAAATAGTTAATAACTATTTAATAGTTACCTAGTTAAAATAATTACAAAATTACCTGTAAAATAAATCCTAACCTAAGTTACAATTAAACCTAACACTACACTATCAATAAATTAATTAAATAAAATACCTACAATTACCTACAATTAAACCTAACACTACACTATCAATAAATTAATTAAATACAATATCTACAAATAAATACAATGAAATAAACTAACTAAAGTACAAAAAATAAAAAAGAACTAAGTTACAAAAAAATAAAAAAATATTTACAAACATCAGAAAAATATTACAACAATTTTAAACTAATTACACCTACTCTAAGCCCCCTAATAAAATAACAAAGACCCCCAAAATAAAAAAAATGCCCTACCCTACACAGGTGAGCAGTACCCAGTATCTTGAAAAAGCCCCGTTTGAAAGGGGTGAAACGCGTAGAAATACTGTGGATCGATTTGGAGACATTGAAAAGATTTGAGTCCGGACCAGTTTTCCACTCTGCGTACGAAGTACTAAGTGCAGAGAGTGAGCAAAGGGCAGTCGAGAAGAGACGGATATAATTGGCATTACTTGCGCAAGTATTCCACTTACTATACAGGATTCTACAAGCTGACCGGAACCGGTGACGTCAGGCGCTTTGCTAGCAGCGCGAGGACTCCAAACCAAAAGCTGCAGGCTGAAATATCGGACTGAACCACAGGTGAGAGCGCTGTACCTGCAGACAAGTGCTACACCAAGGCGGTAAGACTATAACTAGTCAGCGTAATTACTAAGCTATAAATGTGCACATACCTATAATTATCTATCCTTTACGATCAAAACACCATTTGCCTGATTTGTATCAAACATAAACTGCAACAAGTAATTGACTGTGAAAAAACTCCTCTAAAAAAGGATTACTTGGTGAACTAAGTATTAATATAAAGGACACCATCTGTGTGTAAATCAAGGTAAAAAGTTACTTTCACAAAAAGAGATCTAAGTGAAGAGACGTCCCCCATTCTTTAACTCAAAATTCTATTTGGAGACGGACTTGCCTGAAAAAACATTTGATAACCTATTTTTAACACATCTCAATGAATTTATTAATCAATTTTTGCTCCAAAGGGTCTTTATACTAATTCATGAATTGTTTTATCTAGCTTTTGAATGAATGTGAATCTTGAATGAGTTGTGATTGAATTGTATTGAATTGTATTGAATTTTAAAGTATTCTTTTTCATCTGTGGCTGTATTTTTAGAATTTGAATAAATTGTTATTAATTCCCTATATTTAGTGATTGTTTGAAGTCATTTTAAAGAATATCAAATTATAGTATTGTTATACCTAGTCATTCCCATAGCTTTTAGTGCCATCTACAAACTTTATTTTTAACTATTAAGCAAAACAAAAAAGTTTGTATTAATTGAACACAAGTGAGAACAGGTGTGGTGGGTGGAGCCGCAGCCTTTATAAGGTTTGTTTTTAGAGTTGTATGTTAGACATGAATAAGGACATGGGTCCAAAACATTGTCTGTTTTAAGTGGCAAAATAAAATCATGATGTTTTAATACAGTTGGTGGTGCAGCTATATCATTATTTTTGGACTATTATTATTTAATAGATCTGTGGCTGTGTACATCAAATAATTAATTTATGCCTAGATTTAGAGTTCTGCGGCCAAAGGGGTGCGTTAGCTACGCTGGCTTTTTTCTGGCCGCACCTTTTAAATACCGCTGGTATTTAGAGTTCACAGAATGGCTGCGTTAGGCTCCCAAAAAGGAGCGTATAGCATATTTACCGCAACTTCAACTCTCGATACCAGTGGTGCTTACGGACGCGGCCAGCTTCAAAAACGTGCTCGTGCTTGATTCCCTCATAGAAAACAATGGGGCTGTTTGAGCTGAAAAAAAACCTAACACCTGCAAAAAAGCTGCGTTCAGCTCCTAACGCAGCCCTATTGTTTTCTATGGGGAAACACTTCCTACGTCTGCACCTAACACTCTAACATGTACCCCGAGTCTAAACACCCCTAACCTTACACTTATTAACCCCTAATCTGCCACCCCCGCTATCGCTGACACCTGCATATTATTATTAACCCCTAATCTGCCGCTCCGTACACCACCGCCACCTACATTATAGCTATGTACCCCTAATCTGCTGCCCCTAACACCGCCGACCCCTATATTATATTTATTAACCCCTAATCTGCCCCCCACAACGTCGCCGCCAGCTACCTACACTTATTAACCCCTAATCTGCCAAGCGGACCGCACCGCTATTATAATAAAGTTATTAACCCCTAATCCGCCTCACTCCTGCCTCAATAACCCTATAATAAATAGTATTAACCCCTAATCTGCCCTCCCTAACATCGCCGACACCTAACTTCAATTATTAACCCCTAATCTGCCGACCAAATCTCGCCGCTACTGTAATAAATGGATTAACCCCTAAAGCTAAGTCTAACCCTAACACTAACACCCCCCTAAGTTAAATATAATTTAAATCTAACGAAATAAATTAACTCTTATTAAATAAATTATTCCTATTTAACCCCTTAATGACCACAGCACTTTTCCATTTTCTGTCCGTTTGGGACCAAGGCTATTTTTACATTTCTGCGGTGTTTGTGTTTAGCTGTAATTTTCCTCTTACTCATTTACTGTACCCACACATATTATATACCGTTTTTCTCGCCATTAAATGGACTTTCTAAAGATACCATTATTTTCATCATATCTTATAATTTACTATAAAAAAAATTATAAAATATGAGGAAAAAATGGAAAAAAACACACTTTTTCTAACTTTGACCCCAAAAATCTGTTACACATCTACGACCACCAAAAAACACCCATGCTAAATAGTTTCTAAATTTTGTCCTGAGTTTATAAATACCCAATGTTTACATGTTCTTTGCTTTTTTTGCAAGTTATAGGGCCATAAATACAAGTAGCACTTTGCTATTTCCAAACCACTTTTTTTCAAAATTAGCGCTAGTTACATTGGAACACTAATATCTTTCAGGTATCCCTGAATATCCCTTGACATGTATATATTTTTTTTTAGAAGACAACCCAAAGTATTGATTTAGGCCCATTTTGGTATATTTCATGCCACCATTTCACCGCCAAATGCGATCAAATAAAAAAAATCGTTCACTTTTTCACAAATTTTTTCACAAACTTTAGGTTTCTCACTGAAATTATTTACAAACAGCTTGTGCAAATATGGCACAAATGGTTGTAAATTCTTCTCTGGGATCCCCTTTGTTCATAAATAGCAGACTTATATGGCTTTGGTGTTGCTTTTTGGTAATTAGAATGCCACTAAATGCCACTGCGCACCACACGTGTATTATGCCCAGCAGTGTAGGGGTTAATTAGGGAGCATGTAGGGAGCTTTTTGGGGTAATTTTAGCTTTAGTGTAGTGTAGTAGACAACCCCAAGTATTGATCTAGGCCCATTTTGGTATATTTCATGCCACCATTTCACCGCCAAATGCGATCAAATAAAAAAAAAAGTTACATTTTTCACAATTTTAGGTTTCTCACTGAAATAATTTACAAACAGCTTGTGCAGTTATGGCACAAATGGTTGTAAATGCTTCTCTGGGATCCCCTTTGTTCAGAAATAGCAGACATATATGGCTTTGGCATTGCTTTTTGGTATTTAGAAGGCCGCTAAATGCCGCTGCGCATCACACGTGTATTATGGCTAGCAGTGAAGGGGTTAATTAGGTAGCTTGTAGGGAGCTTGCAGGGTTAATATTAGATTTAGTGTAGAGCTCAGCCTCCCACCTGAAACATCAGACCCCCTGATCCCTCCCAAACAGCTCTCTTCCCTCCCCCACCCCACAATTGTCCCCGCCATCTTAAGTACTGGCAGAAACTCTGCCAGTACTAAAATAAAAGGTATTTGGCCCTTTTTTTAAAAAAAAAAAAAGAAGCATATTTACATATGCTGATGTGTACGATCCCCCCTTAGACCCCAACCTCACTGATCCCCCCTAAAAAGCTCTATAACCCTCCCACTCTAACTTAATGGGCGCCATCTTGGGTACTGGCAGCTGTCTGCAAGTACCCAGTTTAGAAGAAAAAAATGTTTTTTTTTTACATTTATTAAAAGTTTCTGTAGTGTAGCTTCCCCCCACACAAAACCAACCCCCCACCCCTCCATGATCACTTTTTGTGCTTTTGCACAAACAAGATTAGGTCTTATTTATTAAAACATTTTCCGTAGTGTAGCGGTTCCCACCCGCTCCCGCCCCGTGCACGCGCCCGCCCGCCACCCTCCGTGCACGCGCGCGCGCCCGTGCGCACCCCCGACGATCGCGCCCCCGATCGCGCCCCCTTGACGTCATGCGGCACACCGATGGCCGCCCACCCGCCTCCCAAGTCGGCTCCCACCCACCAACGAAACCGGCCATCGATGTCCGGTGCAGAGAGGGCCACAGAGTGGCTCTCTCTGCATCGGATGGCCGTAAAAGGTTATTGCAGGATGCCTCCATATCGAGGCATCACTGCAATAACCGGAAAGCAGCTGGAAGCGAGCAGGATCGCTTCCAGCTGCTTTCCACACCGAGGACGTGCAGGGTACGTCCTCAGGCGTTAACTGCCTTTTTTTTGAGGACGTACCCTGCACGTCCTCGGTCATTAAGGGGTTAAAGCTAAATACTTACCTGTAAAATAAACCCTAATATAGCTACAATATAAATTATAATTATATTATAGCTATTTTAGGATTTATATTTATTTTACAGGTAACTTTGTATTTATTTTAACCAGGTACAATAGCTATTAAATAGTTAAGAACTATTTAATAGCTAAAATAGTTAAAATAATTACAAAATTACCTGTAAAATAAATCCTAACCTAAGTTACAATTAAACCTAACACTACACTATCAATAAATTAATTAAATAAAATACCTACAATTGCCTACAATTAAACCTAACACTACACTATCAATAAATTAATTAAATACAATATCTACAAATAAATACAATGAAATAAACTAACTAAAGTACAAAAAATAAAAAAGAACTAAGTTACAAAAAAATAAAAAAATATTTACAAACATCAGAAAAATATTACAACAATTTTAAACTAATTACACCTACTCTAAGCCCCCTAATAAAATAACAAAGTTCAAAGCTCTTTTACCTTACCAGCCCTGAACAGGGCCCTTTGCGGGGCATGCCCCAAAGAATTCAGCTCTTTTGCCTGTAAAAAAAACACATACAATACCCCCCCCAACATTACAACCCACCACCCACATACCCCTAATCTAACCCAAACCCCCCTTAAATAAACCTAACACTAAGCCCCTGAAGATCTTCCTACCTTATCTTCACCATACCAGGTTCACCGATCGATCCAGAAGAGCTCCTCCGATGTCTTGATCCAAGCCCAAGCGGGGGGCTGAAGATGTCCATGATCCGGCTGAAGTCTTCATCCAAGCGGGAGCTGAAGAGGTCCATGATCCAGCTGAAGTCTTCTATCAACGGCATCTTCAATCTTCTTTCTTCCGGATCCATGTTCATCCCGCCGACGCGGAACATACATCTTCACCAACGACTTCCCGACGAATGACGGTTCCTTTAAGGGACGTCATCCAAGATGGCGTCCCCCGAATTCCGATTGGCTGATAGGATTCTATCAGCCAATCGGAATTAAGGTAGGAAAATTCTGATTGGCTGATGGAATCAGCCAATCAGAATCAAGTTCAATCCGATTGGCTGATTCAATCAGCCAATCAGATTGAGCTTGCATTCTATTGGCTGTTCCAATCAGCCAATAGAATGCGAGCTCAATCTGATTGGCTGATTGTGTAGGGCATTTCAGATTTTTAACTGTGTAAATATAGCACGAAGAAGAAGAATTTCATAGTCCCCAATATGAACATAGATTTTGAAATTAAGGATACCATAAGGTGTAGTAGTAAGGGGGTGATTTATGTTATCCAATGTTCATGCAATTTAATCTACATTGGAGAAACTACTAGAATGCTCAGAGATAGAATACGAGAGCACCTCTGGAATATAGAGAAGGGAAAATTAGAAACCCACTTTTACCAGCATTTTAGGGAAGTACACAAAAATAATTTACAAGATTTTAAATTCTGGGGATTATGTAAAATAAAGGGAGATTGGAGACGGGGGGATTATGAAACTAAACTTTTAAGAAAAGAAGCTGGAATGATATATAATTTTAATGCGCTGTATCCACAAGGACTGAATTCTGAAATAGAGATTGCACCTTTTCTTTAATAATCTTTTTTAAAATTATCTTTTTAAAATTATCATTTTATCTTTTTTAGATCCATTTAACAACATTTTAAATAAAATTTTAAAATTTTAAAATTTTAATTTTTTCTCCCCCAATGTATTTTTTAAATAGTCCCTTGATGAAATACTATATCCTCTAAATTTTATATTGAGATAAAACTTAATAGTTTTTTATACATTTTTATTTTTTATGTAATTTTTATATATATTTATATATTGTTATGCCCCGCACCACCCTTTGATTGGATGGATCATTATAATTAATATTCCTGCCATTGTATTAATTGCCTTTTTCCCAGTACTATTTCGAATTGAGTTTTAAATTTATTTTTAAATATACTGTTTATTAATTTGGTAGAGTTGTTAGTATAGGTTTATTATGAAATAAGTATATATGTGTGAAAAAGATGGTGAAACTATTGTGTGGTTTATAACGGAAGTTAAAAGACCCTATACATTCAAAGACCCTTTTTTAAAGAACAACATTGAGAGTAATAATGGAATAAAGATTAACACACTGAAATAATCATGGAGGAAAATCAATACATGAGGTTTCCACTCAAAGAGATCGTAGAGACATAATGAGAGAGGATTCAGTCAATTCTTAACTACCTACCGGAAGTTACAGGTGTATTTAAGGCACAGGTGAGCAGTACACAGTATCTTGAAAAAGCCCCGTTTGAAAGGGGTGAAACGCGTAGAAATACTGTGGATCGATTTGGAGACATTGAAAAGATTTGAGCCTGGACCAGTTTTCCACTCTGTGTACGAAGTACTAAGTGCAGAGAGTGAGCAAAGAGCAGACGAGAAGAGACGGATATAATTGGCATTACTTGCGCAAGTATTCCACTTACTATACAGGATTCTACAAGCTGACCGGAACCGGTGACGTCAGGCGCTTTGCTAGCAGCGCGAGGACTCCCGGGGAAACCAAAAGCTGCAGGCTGAAATATCGGACTGAACCACAGGTGAGAGCACTGTACCTTGAGACAAGTGCTACACCAAGGCGGTAAGACTATAACTAGTCAGCGTAATTACTAAGCTATAAATGTGCACATAGCTATAATTATCTATCCTTTACGATCAAAACACCATTTGCCTGATTTGTATCAAACATAAACTGCAACAAGTAATTGACTGTGAAAAAACTCCTCTAAAAAAGGATTACTTGGTGAACTAAGTATTAATATAAAGGACACCATCTGTGTGTAAATCAAGGTAAAAAGTTACTTTCACAAAAAGAGATCTAAGTGAAGAGACGTCCCCCATTCTTTAACTCAAAATTCTATTTGGAGACGGACTTGCCTGAAAAAACATTTGATAACCTATTTTTAACACATCTGAATGAATTTATTAATCAATTTTTGCTCCAAAGGGTCTTTATACTAATTCATGAATTGTTTTATCTAGCTTTTGAATGAATGTGAATCTTGAATGAGTTGTGATTGAATTGTATTGAATTGTATTGAATTTTAAAGTATTCTTTTTCATCTGTGGCTGTATTTTTAGAATCTGAATAAATTGTTATTAATTCCCTATATTTAGTGATTGTTTGAAGTCATTTTAAAGAATATCAAATTATAGTATTGTTATACCTAGTCATTCCCATAGCTTTTAGCACCATCTACAAACTTTATTTTTAACTATTAAGCAAAACAAAAAAGTTTGTATTAATTGAACACAAGTGAGAACAGGTGTGGTGGGTGGAGCCGCAGCCTTTATAAGGTTTGTTTTTAGAGTTGTATGTTAGACATGAATAAGGACATGGGTCCGAAACATTGTCTGTTTTAAGTGGCACAATAAAATCATGATGTTTTAATACAGTTGGTGGTGCAGCTATATCCAATATTTTTGGACTATTATTATTTAATAGATCTGTGGCTGTGTACATCAAATAATTAATTTACGCCTAGATTTAGAGTTCTGCGGCCAAAGGGGTGCGTTAGCTACGCTGGCTTTTTTCTGGCCGCACCTTTTAAATACCGCTGGTATTTAGAGTTCACAGAATGGCTGCGTTAGGCTCCAAAAAAGGAGCGTACAGCATATTAACCGCAACTTCAACTCTCGATACCAGCGGTGCTTACGGACGCGGCCAGCTTCAAAAACGTGCTCGTGCTTGATTCCCCCATAGAAAACAATGGGGCTGTTTGAGCTGAAAAAAAAACTAACACCTGCAAAAAAGCTGCGTTCAGCTCCTAACGCAGCCCCATTGTTTTCTATGGGGAAACACTTCCTACGTCTGCACCTAACACTCTAACATGTACCCCGAGTCTAAACACCCCTAACCTTACACTTATTAACCCCTAATCTGCCACCCCCGCTATCGCTGACACCTGCATATTAATATTAACCCCTAATCTGCCGCTCCGTACACCACCGCCACCTACATTATAGCTATGTATCCCTAATCTGCTGCCCCTAACACCGCCGACCCCTATATTATATTTATTAACCCCTAATCTGCCCCCCACAACGTCGCCGCCAGCTACCTACACTTATTAACCCCTAATCTGCCAAGCGGAACACACCGCTATTATAATAAAGTTATTAACCCCTAATCCGCCTCACTCCCGCCTCAATAACCCTATAATAAATAGTATTAACCCCTAATCTGCCCTCCCTAACATCGCCGACACCTAACTTCAATTATTAACCCCTAATCTGCCGACCGAATCTCGCCGCTACTGTAATAAATGGATTAACCCCTAAAGCTAATTCTAACACTAACACCCCCCTAAGTTAAATATAATTTAAATCTAACGAAATAAATTAACTCTTATTAAATAAATTATTCCTATTTAAAGCTAAATACTTACCTGTAAAATAAACACTAATATAGCTACAATATAAATTATAATTATATTATAGCTATTTTAGGATTTATATTTATTTTACAGGTAACTTTGTATTTATTTTAACCAGGTACAATAGCTATTAAATAGTTAAGAACTATTTAATAGCTAAAATAGTTAAAATAATTACAAAATTACCTGTAAAATAAATCCTAACCTAAGTTACAATTAAACCTAACACTACACTATCAATAAATTAATTAAATAAAATACCTACAATTGCCTACAATTAAACCTAACACTACACTATCAATAAATTAATTAAATACAATATCTACAAATAAATACAATGAAATAAACTAACTAAAGTACAAAAAAATAAAAAGAACTAAGTTACAAAAAATAAAAAAATATTTACAAACATCAGAAAAATATTACAACAATTTTAAACTAATTACACCTACTCTAAGTCCCCTAATAAAATAACAAAGACCCCCAAAATAAAAAAATGCCCTACCCTATTCTAAATTACAAAAGTTCAAAGCTCTTTTACCTTACCAGCCCTGAACAGGGCCCTTTGCGGGGCATGCCCCAAAGAATTCAGCTCTTTTGCCTGTAAAAAAAACACATACAATACCCCCCCAACATTACAACCCACCACCCACATACCCCTAATCTAACCCAAACCCCCCTTAAATAAACCTAACACTAAGCCCCTGAAGATCTTCCTACATTATCTTCACCATACCAGGTTCACCAATCGATCCAGAAGAGCTCCTCCGATGTCTTGATCCAAGCCCAAGCGGGGGGCTGAAGATGTCCATGATCCGGCTGAAGTCTTCATCCAAGCGGGAGCTGAAGAGGTCCATGATCCGGCTGAAGTCTTCTATCAACGGCATCTTCAATCTTCTTTCTTCCGGATCCATGTTCATCCCGCCGACGCGGAACATCCATCTTCACCGACGACTTCCCGACGAATGACGGTTCCTTTAAGGGACGTCATCCAAGATGGCGTCCCCCAAATTCCGATTGGCTGATAGGATTCTATCAGCCAATCGGAATTAAGGTAGGAAAATTCTGATTGGCTGATGGAATCAGCCAATCAGAATCAAGTTCAATCCGATTGGCTGATTCAATCAGCCAATCAGATTGAGCTTGCATTCTATTGGCTGTTCCAATCAGCCAATAGAATGCGAGCTCAATCTGATTGTGTAGGGCATTTCAGATTTTTAACTGTGTAAATATAGCACGAAGAAGAAGAATTTCATAGTCCCCAATATGAACATAGATTTTGAAATTAAGGATACCATAAGGTGTAGTAGTAAGGGGGTGATTTATGTTATCCAATGTTCATGCAATTTAATCTACATTGGAGAAACTACTAGAATGCTCAGAGATAGAATGCGAGAGCACCTCTGGAATATAGAGAAGGGAAAATTAGAAACCCACTTTTACCAGCATTTTAGGGAAGTACACAAAAATAATTTACAAGATTTTAAATTCTGGGGATTATGTAAAATAAAGGGAGATTGGAGACGGGGGGATTATGAAACTAAACTTTTAAGAAAAGAAGCTGAAATGATATATAATTTTAATGCGCTGTATCCACAAAGACTGAATTCTGAAATAGAGATTGCACCTTTTCTTTAATAATCTTTTTTAAAATTATCTTTTTAAAATTATCATTTTATCTTTTTTAGATCCATTTAACAACATTTTAAATAAAATTTTAAAATTTTAAAATTTAAATTTTTTTTCCCCCAATGTATTTTTTAAATAGTCCCTTGATGAAATACTATATCCTCTAAATTTTATATTGAGATAAAACTTAATAGTTTTTTATACATTTTTATTTTTTATGTAATTTTTATATATATTTATATATTGTTATGCCCCGCACCACCCTTTGATTGGATGGATCATTATAATTAATATTCCTGCCATTGTATTAATTGCCTTTTTCCCAGTACTATTTCGAATTGAGTTTAAAATTTATTTTTAAATATACTGTTTATTAATTTGGTAGAGTTGTTAGTATAGGTTTATTATGAAATAAGTATATATGTGTGAAAAAGATGGTGAAACTATTGTGTGGTTTATAACGGAAGTTAAAAGACCCTATACATTCAAAGACCCTTTTTTAAAGAACAACATTGAGAGTAATAATGGAATAAAGATTAACACACTGAAATAATCATGGAGGAAAATCAATACATGAGGTTTCCACTCAAAGAGATCGTAGAGACATAATGAGAGAGGAAGCAGTCAATTCTTAACTACCTACCGGAAGTTACAGGTGTATTTAAGGCACAGGTGAGCAGTACACAGTATCTTGAAAAAGCCCCGTTTGAAAGGGGTGAAACGCGTAGAAATACTGTGGATCGATTTGGAGACATTGAAAAGATTTGAGCCCGGACCAGTTTTCCACTCTGCGTACGAAGTACTAAGTGCAGAGAGTGAGCAAAGAGCAGTCGAGAAGAGACGGATATAATTGGCATTACTTGCGCAAGTATTCCACTTACTATACAGGATTCTACAAGCTGACCGGAACCGGTGACGTCAGGCGCTTTGCTAGCAGCACGAGGACTCCCGGGGAAACCAAAAGCTGCAGGCTGAAATATCGGACTGAACCACAGGTGAGAGCGCTGTACCTGGAGACAAGTGCTACACGAAGGCGGTAAGACTATAACTAGTCAGCGTAATTACTAAGCTATAAATGTGCACATACCTATAATTATCTATCCTTTACGATCAAAACACCATTTGCCTGATTTGTATCAAACATAAACTGCAACAAGTAATTGACTGTGAGAAAACTCCTCTAAAAAAGGATTACTTGGTGAACTAAGTATTAATATAAAGGACACCATCTGTGTGTAAATCAAGGTAAAAAGTTACTTTCACAAAAAGAGATCTAAGTGAAGAGACGTCCCCCATTCTTTAACTCAAAATTCTATTTGGAGACGGACTTGCCTGAAAAAACATTTGATAACCTATTTTTAACACATCTCAATGAATTTATTAATCAATTTTTGCTCCAAAGGGTCTTTATACTACTTCATGAATTGTTTTATCCAGCTTTTGAATGAATGTGAATCTTGAATGAGTTGTGATTGAATTGTATTGAATTGTATTGAATTTTAAAGTATTCTTTTTCATCTGTGGCTGTATTTTTAGAATCTGAATAAATTGTTATTAATTCCCTATATTTAGTGATTGTTTGAAGTCATTTTAAAGAATATCAAATTATAGTATTGTTATACCTAGTCATTCCCATAGCTTTTAGTGCCATCTTCAAACTTTATTTTTAACTATTTGTTTAATTCCACTGTCTGGGAAGGAGACAGTTACCCGTAGATTGGCCAGGTGGGTTAAGCCTTAGCGCTTCACACACACACTTACTTTTAAATTGTTTTGCTTAATGCCATCTAGTGGTCATTATTTACATCTCTAATTACATTTATCATAATTTTTCAACAAAGGACATAAAGAGAACAAAAAAACTATTTCATCATTGTTAATCATACATCAAGTTAATCTACTCAGTACACAAAATAATTGAATATACACTTATTGTCATTAGTTATTGTATTGCAATGTACTATTTTCAAAAAATAACATACAAAACATAAAAAAGGGATTTTTTCTTTTCTTAACTCTTTTTCAACATTGCTAATTCAAATATCTTTTGAAGAAAAGCCAATTTTAATTGTTTCCCTTCCAATTAGATCTTATTAAATGGTCATCTTGAAAAAAGAATAATTTTTGGAACTCTTAAACAATTACCAAGAACGTCATTCAACAAAGGATAAAAAAACAAAAAGGTCAACCCCAAAAAAATTATTTTTTTATAAAATTTATGCCAGTTCTTAAATATTTTTACATAGTCAGCATTAAATTAAAAAAGGTATTAGCTAAATGAATTTAAATTCCAAAATATCAAAAAAGACTTTCAACAAAAGATATCAAAAGAACTGAGTAAATGTAACTATTCGTATCCCTGCAGTTTTAAACCCAAACATTTTTTAGAAAAACCTGCCAGTTAAACTGCTATCAAGTACCTAATCATCCATATTTACTGACATACACTCCAATCCATTTCCCTATTCATTCCATTGGGTATCATAGTCCCCAGTTCATGAATCCAGTATAATTCTCTATACTTTAACAACCTAACCCTATTACCACCCCTCCTAGGAAGAATTATATGTTCTAACACCTGGAATCTAAGCTGATTAATCTGGTGTCCAGCAGTTATAAAATGGTGGGATACAGGAGCATCCAATTTTCCTGTCCTGATATTACTTTTGTGTTGGTTGATACGCTCCCGTACCCTCTTGGTGGTCTCGCCCACATACCCTAAACCACATAGGCACTTAATTAGATACACCACGAACTTAGAGTTACAAGTATAGTAATCCTTAAGTTTATATTTCTTACCTGACGAGGGATGGGTAAAAATGGGGCCTTTAATGATACTATTGCAGTTTTGACAATTAAGGCATGGAAAACATCCCAAGTTGTTATGCCCAATGTGTCCCTGGGTAATTCTACCCCTTGGGCCCACATCAGCTTTAACCAATGTATCTTTAAGGTTCTTGCCCCTTTTAAAGGTAGCCATGAGGGGACTAGAGAATTCTTCAACATTTGGTTCAGAAATTTGTAAAATATGCCAATGTTTGTATTAATTGAACACAGGTGAGAACAGGTGTGGTGGGTGGAGCCGCAGCCTTTATAAGGTTTGTTTTTAGAGTTGTATGTTAGACATGAATAAGGACATGGGTCCGAAACGCTGTCTGTTTTAAGTGGCACAATATAATCATGATGTTTTAATACAGTTGGTGGTGCAGCTATATCATTATTTTTGGACTGACTTCTTGGGACCTTGGTACAGGTCCAATAGTTGGCACACCTGCAAACAAGTTTTGTTATACCCTTGGTGCTTGGGCAATTATTTGCTTTCTACTATTAAATAATAATAAGTATACCTGTGTATATCATCTAATAATATTTCAAATACCTTGACATAAATCCCCCTTCCAATTCAAATATATGTAGGACACATGTATTTGAATTGGCTTAAAGTCAGTGGTATTTGGTGAGTGTGTTGACCGTACACATCATAGACAGTCTTCTATGTAGAAAGTCCATCATTTGTGAGCCTTCATGTTTATCAGCTAGGCATCTTTAAACTACAGTATGTCTTTATTGCATTTGGGGATATGACATTTCATTCTCCCTCTATGACTTGTAGTTGGGACCTAGGATGACACACTCGCAGCTGATTGATATGGACCCATTTATCTATGAAACTTTCATTTTTGGGGATCCTTATTTTATAGGCCACTGGAGATATTTTGTCAGTAATGACAAAAGGACCTTTCCACGATGGAAGAAATTTCTTCTCCCAAACCTGATCTCTTCCAAAGTTATAAAGATAAACTTTATAATTTATTTCATATTCCTTTTTGGACGTCTTGAGATCATAATAGGTTTTAGTGGCAGTTGCGGCTTTCTCTAAGTTCCTTTGAGCAAATGCAAAGGCATATTGCAGGTGCTTTCTTAGGTTCTCCACATATTGATGGATATTGGCAGCGTTTATCAAATTTTGGTCTGATGTACGGTACAGTAGATGTTGAGGTAGAACCATTCTTCTACCAGTCATCAGTTCAAAAGGTGACATCTTGGTAGCACTACTTGGAGTTGCTCTTAATGCCATTAAGACTAGAGGTAGTTTTACATCCCAGTCTTTACCCGTTTCACTCACAAACTTTTTGAGGATTTTAACAATAGACTCGTTTAATGCTCTACACCACCACTTGAGGCAGCTCTATATGCAATATGGAGCTTTCTTTTAACCCCTAGTATTTTCCACATTTTGGTCATCACTTCGCTAGTGAAGCGGGTTCCCCGATCGGATTTGATTCTTTGGGGCAAACCAAATCTGGAGAACACATGGTTGATGAGCAAAGCTGCGCATGTTTCAGCACTACTGTTAGGTGCACTGATGCACTCTACCCATTTAGTGAACAGGCATGTCACTGTTAACATGTATTACCTCTTGATGACCTAGTTACTGGACAAATAAAATCCATTTGTATATCTGACCATGGCATTATCATCCCCCTTTTCTGAAATGGCGCTCTATGCGTTGGTGCAGTGGGTTGGAACTGTGGACAGATTAAACACCCTTGACCATAGGTTTGAACATCTTTCAACATGTGTGGCCAAAAAGCATAGTCACGCAATATTTCATACATGAGTTTGGCACCACGATGACCAGATATGGGAGCATCATGGGCATGTTGAAGCATTAGACCTCTGAACTTGGTGGGTACTACCCATTGTTGGATGCCAATTTTGGAGGTTCTAATTAACAAACCATCCTGTAACTTGAATTGTGTTCTGGATTTCATTAACATTCTAAGATCTTCTTTGCCAATACAGTCATCTTTTGAGATGGGGTTGCTTTCAGGATCTTCTATGTGTTTATAGAAGATGCTTACAATGGGGTCTTCTTTTTGACTAGTGATCAGGTCCTCACTAGGAGAATCCTGACTCCATTGTACCAGGTTAGGCTCACTCTGTTGTTTGCACTGGTTTCTGGTAATAGATTCTACCTGAATTGTACCCATTAAGTGGTAAATATTAAGAAGTTCTCCAGTTAGGGCTCCTTGTTTGGCTAATGAATCCGCAAGGTCATTGCCTTCCTTATCAGGACCTAGAACCCTGGATTGACCCTTGCTCTTTTTCCAGTGTATGGTTAAATCATTGGATACCACCAGATTATCAATTTCGCAGAACAACTTGCCATGCTTGACTGGTTTGTTGTTACTTTTCTGCATGTCATTTATTTTCCAAGTTGGCAGGTATTCAACAAAACTGTCACGCACATAATTTAAGTCAGATATGATCACAAATTCATGAATACCATGTTCAATAGCCATTTCTATGGTTTTTAGTTTTCAAAAATAAGCTTTATTGGCGAAATGGTATAACAAAGAAGGCAAACAAAGAAACATGTTCAATATAAAACAATATACAGTCGTTATGTGGTTTTTGCCATATCATAGTCAATCAAAAGTATTTCGCGATATATTAGATATTCAAGTATATTCTAACAGTCTAGATAATAACATCAGGTACATAAAGTACAAAGTCATTCCATACCAATTGCACATAGAATAAACTTTTGACATAGACTGTTTGCATGCCGAGAACCATTGCGACAGATGATTCTCAACTTAAAAAGTAGAAAGTGCATAGTGAAAGAAAAGATATAGATTTATAATATAGGTTCATGAGAACGGGTTAAAGGTAAAAATCTCGTTTCCACAGCTTTAGCCATTTCTATGGTTTTTAGAACAGCAGTGAGTTCTGCAACTTGACTGGATCTTGGTCCAATGTTGAGACCCATAGATATATTTGGGAATCCATTTGCCCAAGTTATGCTAATGTCAGCGACTATCAATAGCTCATTATCAATAGTGGCATGGTAAGAACAACCATCATCATATACCCAAGGTAATGTTTGATATGGTCCTCATTTTATATGGGGAAAGCAATTGTTCCTCTAGGAAATCATCTTCTGATAATTTTTCCCCAGGATCCTTAGCAGTAAAGTCGTGGAGCTCAGCAAGCCCCTGTGCGACTGGATTCTTTTTATTCTGCTTGTAGCAAATTTCTAAAGGTCAGCCTTGTAGGGAAAGAGTCCACGCTGTTATGCGGCTATTAGACAAATTCCCATCTCTTATTCTGTCACTTTGCAAATATAGCAAAGGCTGGTGGGCCGTTTCTACAATAATTTTCTCGCCCTGTATATAGCTGTGGAAATTTTGTAGAGCCCATACAGTAGATAAGAGGGCTTTTCCTTAAACTAAGGAAGGGGCAAGAGGGAATTCCCCCAGGCACGTGGTCATTTCCCAGATACCTCTACAGAGACACTAATTTTACGAATCACTTGAAAGGGGAATGGCTGACTTATCAGACTACTAATCAACAACACTCAGAAAACCCTATTCTTTATTGTGAGACATGTAAGGCTGTTTTGAGGGGGGCGATAATATCATATGTGACGGGGGTTAGGAAGAAAAAGAAGGCTAGAGAGGACTTACAGCTGAAACAACTGTTGAACGTGCGCAACAAATACCTTAGACACCCCACGACCATGAACATAGACAAATACAAAGTAGCTAAACACAATAGAGACACGACCTTGGCGCAAAATGCAGCAAAGGACTTAAATATAAATCACGCAAAGTTCTACAGACATGGCAACAAAGTGGGAAGACTATTGGCCAGGATGACTAGACTTGCAAGGCCGGTGACACCAATAGTAGCCATTAGACAGGGAGAAAAAGTCCTCACATCCAAAGAGGGAATCCAGGAGACTTTTAGGAACTACTATACTAATCTTTATAAAAAACAAGAGGTCCTGGACTCAGACAGAGACGCTTTTTGGGCCTCTTTGGACCTCCCATCTCTAACAGCCCAGCAAATTAGCTCCCTCAATGCCCCTATTAATCCCCAGGAAATCTCCCGCTCAATCGGGATGGCCTCTCTGGAAAAAACGCTGGGGCCGGATGGCCTTCCGGCTGAATTTTATAAAATCCTTTCGGAGGACATTACTATGACACTGTCCCAACTCTTTAACAGCATTTTGTCAGGAGAGGTTAGTCTGTCCACTAGATTCGCAGAAGCAAAAGTTTGCTTGATCCTAAAACTAGACAGAGACCCCACCTCCACAGCATCATACCGTCCCATCTCTTTGATGAATGTGGACTACAAATTGTTCACCAAAATATTGGCTAACAGATTGGCGGGAGTTCTTCCATTCATTATTCACCCCGATCAGTCTGGCTTTGTAAAGGGTAGAACAGCAGTCACCAATCTCCGTACGTTGCAGTTTGTCCTCACCCACTACTGGAAAGAGAGGAACTCTGATAGAGGGGAATCCCCGAAAGAGGCCTGTGTTCTACTCGTAGACGCAGAAAAAGCCTTTGATCTTGTGCTTTGGGATCATCTTTTCTTCACTCTCACAAAGTTGGGTATAACCGGTAACTTCGTCACAGGCCTGAGAGCTATTTACAACTCTCCAGTAGCATCTATAGTGGTAAAGAAGATCCCTTCATCCTGGAAAGAGGTACAAGACAGGGTTGCCCCCTGTCACCCCTCTTATTCAACATAGCTCTCGAACCGCTAGCCATCAAGATCCGGAAAGAGACTGAGGGTCTTACAATATGCAAGACAATCAAACATCTGTCCCTCTTCGCGGACAATATGTTGCTATATATCTCTAACCCTGCAGAAAACATAGGGAAAGTGATGTCCCTCTTGGAGGCCTTTGGTAAAATATTGGGGTACAGGGTCAACGCAGACAAGTCGGAGTTAGTATGGTTGACCCCACATAGAGCTGAGGACACCGCTCAGTTTGAGTTTAGGATAGTACAGAGAACCTTTAAATATCTGGGGGTAAAACTCTCGATTGACCCTGATAAATAGTATGAAGTCAACTATGCTCCTTTGAAAAAAGAAGCGCAGGACCTACTACAGCATTGGACCAAACTCCCATTATCAGTCTCAGGGAGAACGGGTCTCATCAAGATGATCCTTTTCCCCAAAATACTGTATTTCCTCCAGGTGATCCCCCATGTATTACATAGAAAAGACCTAAAATTCTGGAACTCCCTAATTCTTAAATTCATTTGGGCAAACAAAAAACATAGAATTACCAGTAAGAAAATGTACAGCTCCGTCAAAGCGAGTGGCTTGGCAGTCCCGAACCTTGAGTACTATGCCTGGGCAGCCCAGGCAAAATATGTTCTAGATTGGCTCACAAGCGGGCACTGCTTTGCAGTCCCAGAATTGGAGAGGCAAGCGATCGAACCATGGGACCTTAAAGCCCTTCCCCATCTAAAAACAGTTAATGCAGACAAACTCTTAGCTGACTACCCCCTAATGCAACAGCCACTCTTTGCGTGGAGAAAAATCTGTAGGAAACTTAAAATTAACAATGAACTCACGAGATATCAGCCAATTCAGGGTAACCCCAGCTTTATTCCGGGCATCTCCTTCAGGCCTTTCGGAGTGTGGAGAGAGAAGAGCATTGATTCTATTTCAAAACTCTTGGAACCGGATGAAAAGAGGGTAGTCACGTTTGAGAGACTCCAAAGACAGTATGATATCCCTTCATCTCACCACTTTGCTTATCTCCAAATTAAACACCACATAAATTCCCTACTTTCTGCGGGAGGGATGCCTGAGAGAGATAATCCAATCTATGCCCTGGCCTCTTCCTTTCAGGGTGGAAATACCTCCATTTCACTGACTTATAAAGCTCTGAGATGGAATGATGACAATGAAACGATAGAACATATTAGGGCTAGATGGACGGACACATTACACGCAGAAATCTCAACACCAACTGTTCAACAGAGCATACAAAAGGTAAGAAAGGCATTTTTGGCAGCAGACATTAGGGAGGCACACACTATGCTGCTCAACCAGGCATACATTGCTCCTAAACTATACAGGATCTGGGACCCTACCTCCGAAGGAAAATGCCCAAAGTGTGAGGCCCTTAGGGCTGACCTTGTACATATGATTTGGTCTTGTCCAAAGTTGTATAGATTCTGGGGCATGTTGGCCTTTTGGGTAAATAAGACTTTTAACACACATATAGTTCTCTCCCCACAGGTCATTGTTTTTCTAGAACTTCATGATCTACCCAGGGAAGTTAAAACGCTTGTACACGTAATAATATTGCAGGCTAGGACACTAGTTTTTAAACTCTGGCTAAAGGATGAATCGCCCGGCCTTTCCCAGTTGAGGGCTAGATTAATTCAACAGTTGGTTTATGAACAGGCTGATGCTCTTGGTGATCTCCAGAACAGAACCGCACAGTTTATGCGGAAATGGGAGGGATACATCAAAACCCTTAGCACTGACCAGCAAACTCAGATTTTGTTTCCACTTAGAAACATGACCTACTTCCTGGAGGCACAGCTTAGAGGGGAGTGGGATCTCAACTTTGATAGGGGGTAGACTCGCCTTGACGTTGGGCCTGGCATTTGATTCTGGAGGCGTGCCCTGACACCCGGGGAGGAGACTTTTTGGAGATGGTGGTGGTATGTTGGTTAGAACTTGTTAGAGGAAAGGTAGTCTTAGTGGTTTGAAGAGGTCCCCACTCTTTGCCCTGGAGAGAGCAAGGAGAGGTAATGGCCAGAGAGATCTGATTTTTGAATCTTAGGTAAAAATAGAAAATGAAGGCAGGCAGTAACATTGTGACAAGTGTGATGGTGTCAACATGATGTTCAATCTATTATTTATTGGTGTATTTAATTTTAGAGGTCAGGTAATCTCTGTTATTATGTCAGTTATATATAAAACCATTGTGACTGAGACCTTAATGTGCTCTGGATTGTATATCATTGTTGAATAGTGTTTCCTTTTCCTTTTGTGTATTGTATGCTTTCAAATAAATAAAATATAAAACAAAAAGAGGGTTTTTCCGCAATCGCTAAATTTTATTTCTACTGGGGATAGAGTTTTGCTCGCATAAGCGCAATGGCTTTGCTTAAATTATGATGCTTTTGGTATAAAACAGCACTCATGCTTATATCTGTCTAACCTGTCTCTAAGAAGAATGGTTTACCACCTTCAGGGTATGCTAAACAAGGTGCTTGAGTAAGTTTTCTCTTCAGCTCTCTTATGGCTGTCTCTTGAGACTCACTCCAATGCCATATCACATCCTTCTTTAGAAGAAGTAGTAGTGGTTTAGCTAATTCTGCATAATTATCAATCAATTTGCGAGAATAATTTGTCATACCCAGGAATGATCTCAATTCCTTTACGTTATTTGGGTTTTTAGAATTTACTATAGCTTCCACTTTTTTCTTCTGAGGATTTAGTCCTTCAGAAATAACTTCATGTCCCAAGAAGTTTACACGAGTGCGGCACCGTTGAGCTTTTTGTAGGGATTATTTGACACCTGCCCTTTTAAGTTGGCTGAGGATGTGTTTAAGCTCTGCGATGTGTCTTTCAAAGTTTGTGCTTTTGATTAAAACATCATCAACATAAGATAAGGTCCCCCTCTCCAGTGCATCAGGCATAGCCTTATGCCTGAATACAGCAAATTCATGTCCAGAATTTATGTATCCAAAAGGGAGTCTCTGAAATGCATACTGGACCTTTTGGAATGAGAATGCCAGCTTATACTGATCATCCTCATGTACCTTTATAGTCCAATATCCCTGTGCACAATCAATGGCAGTGAATATTTTGGATCCCTGCATTTGTGCTAGGCACTGGTCAATATATGGCACAGGCCAGCCTACATGTACACTCGTTTGTTTAGCTGTCTTAAGTCAGCACACAAATGCCATTGTCCATTTGGGTTAAGAACACCTAGAATAGGATTGTTATAAGAGCTGTGCACCTGCTGGATAATACCCCTTTCTTCCAAGTTCCTTATGATTTATGCGAGAGAATCATATAAGGCTAAAGGAAGTCTGTATTGTTTAACAAAGAAAGGTGGCACATTGGGATCTGTTTGTATTCTTGCAATGTGCAAGTCTGTAGTACCACAGTCATAAGAATCCCTAGCAAAAATATCCTTGTACTCCATCAGGAGTTCTCATAGCAGTTGACATTCATCATCACTGGAACAGCCATTAGCTAAGGATATTTGCTCTTCGACTATTTGCTGAAATTCTGGAAAGATTTCAGGCTGTCCTATTTCATAGGCTTCTTCCAATCTAGAGGTGAGATCCCCTTAATTATAATTTACATTGCCCCCATGACTCTGGGTATTGGGGTATTCTTGCTGTTTGATCAAATACTAGAGAGGCTTCTTCAATTTTACAGATGCCTTCCTCTGAGCTGAAGGGATAAATAGACTGAATAGTAAATAGACCCTCTGGCATAGATGCAAAGGATTATTCTATTAATTGTTCTTCAGTTAAGTATCCTTCAGGTATTAGCCCAATTATATTATTCTGGAATCCAAAAGTGTAATAACTTGATTCCAGCGCATATCCTATGGTAGTTCCTTTGGATAAGGTTATATCCTGTGGGGTCATGTTATGCACAATAACATGTATTGGAATAGTTCCAATATTTACCAAAGGAGTGTGGGCCATTGTGACACCCAGATTTTGTATTCTATGGGAGAGGCAAATTAGTGTTTCAGAAGTTTTTAATTCCTGACCTCTCTTTATCTGTAAGGGTAAAATACATTTATCAGCCCCAGCAGGAATTGTAACATCATTAGATACCTGCATATTCACAGCATATGGCAATTGCTGGTTTGATTTCAGGGCTGAATTTTCATCCTGAAATACTTCAGGGTCACCCTTTAACCTGCTCCAGAGGCAAGAGTTAATCAAATCTATTTGTATGGCATGTCTATGTAAGATATCATTGCCAATGTATATTTGATTATGGGGAGTATTTAAAACTAAAAACAGGTGCTCCACTGACTTATTATCTATAGATACAGATAATAAGCACTTAGCTGTGATGTTATAGCTTTCAAACCTGTTATCCAGGCCGTGGACACAGTGGTCTTGGGGAGAAAGATATTTAATC
This sequence comes from Bombina bombina, assembly GCF_027579735.1. Taxonomy (NCBI): domain Eukaryota; kingdom Metazoa; phylum Chordata; class Amphibia; order Anura; family Bombinatoridae; genus Bombina; species Bombina bombina. The sequence goes on along the minus strand of NC_069499.1, from coordinate 312,171,890 downwards.
ACTTTAGGTTCAGCTATCTGTGCTAACAAGCTTTCACTTATATAGCTAGCTTCCTGTTTTAAGTTCAATTTGGCATACTTTGTTGTACCAAGGTCATGCACTTGTATAGGGATAAATAGATCCTCTTTAACTCTCTCAATTCCTGCGAGGTATTGAGCGTGGACCCCCTCCTTAGGGATTTTATGATCCCCCTTGTGGAGAGATATGATTAATACATCGCCGTCTAAGGAAATATTCGCTATCTTTCCAGGTGAAATTTTAAAAGTATTACCATCAGAGCCACTTAAAGAAGTCTGATCATCTATCTGTAGGATAGTGATTTCAGGTACAGAGTTATTCCTGAAATGAATCTCCACAGCATCTGGTTTCTTTTCCACCATGTGACAGTTATGTCGGGGGCGAGATATACCAGATTTCTCATAATTAATAGGCCTTTTAACTTGTGACCAAATTACATTATTTATGCAATCAATTATGGTGCTTAATCACTTCAGGAGATCACTGCCAATAATTAAACGATCAGTTGGCAGATCCACTATAATGACAGGGTGTCTTATGACCCTGTTCCCCAGTTTAAATTTTAACCAGGCCATACCGTAGACTTTTAGAGAGTCACCCCCAACTCCTATTAGAGAACCATCAAATTCTTTTATTTTAGTTCTGTGGGGTGTTAGCTCATTTAGCTGTGTGTAGTACCTGTGGGATAAAATAGTTGCCTGAGATCCAGTATCAATTAATCCCATGATAGGGTTAGAGACTGAATCTTGCAGCTCAGCTAATACATAATATCTCCCTGCAGTTTCTACCATTTCACACATAAAATTGTCCTGATTGCACACTTGTGGGCTTCGCCACGTGTTACCTGAATCCGCTGCGTTACCTGATGCAGAAGAGACTTCACCCTTACCGGTCTCCTCTATAATAGGGTCGACTGGGTTCTTGTGTACTGCATCTGTGGAAATAAGGTTTAGAGAACACTGCAAAGGAAAAGATTGGTTAATTTTTCTCGGCTAAGGTTGCTTGTCATCACAGCGAAATTGTCCGTTTTCGGTCTGTGGGGAGAGAATTTGATTAGTACCATTATTGACATTTATCATTACATTTTGTATATCTCTCCCCTCAATTTCAGGTGATACTGCAGTATTTATGACTGTCCCTGTGGCCCACTGCTGACCACTGGATGTACCCCTAAAAAAGTATTGTTCGGTTGCTGAGCCGTAAAAGGTTGACTCATATTAGCGAATTGTTTGCTTAACCGATTTAACTGGGTATAAAGCATATCTACTTGATCGCACAAGTTACCTCTACCCCTGGGCCTATCTCTTGATGCCCCATAATAGTGATTCCTGGACTATTGGTTCCCCTCAGAATCAGGACCGTTGTTTCTATGCTGGCGTGGTTGCCCCTGGGGTTCAATTTGTTCAGCATTAGTATTTTGGGGAGCATTATTCACTTGGGGTGTTTGGTTACCCTGAGAATATCTTCGCCATTTATTGTATTTACCCTTGCGAGGAAACCAATTATTTTGGGGGTTTTCTCTTTGGGAGTAATTGTTTACCTGAGTATGTCCCCCATTTTGGATATAGTCTCTCTGCGCCTCAGCCCGTGTTGGGGAAGGGGCAAAGTTAAACCTCTGTGGAGATGGCCTGTTTTGTCTGGCCACCTACGCGTAGGTTTTCTTTTAGACTCCAAATTGAGGGGGCTAGGTGACACCCTAGTTTCTGCCACAATTTTTGATTCCTTTTTAATCCCCTGTTCACCGGACTGCTAAATAGAGTATAACTTTGTACTCTCTTTGATCAGCCATTCCAATAAGCAGTTCTCATCAAAATCTCTAGCTAAATTGATTTTGATGGGTGCGGGCAGTTCTTCAAAAAATAAATTCACAAATTCTGAGCATTCAAATATAGGATTATCTTCAGCCATACTGTATGCATTTTTCAGTATGGAAAGGAAGTCTATGGGGCTCTGATTTGCACTACATTTTTAACCATATACAGCTATTTTCGCTGCAGTTTTAGTGCGATGTTGCCCGAATTCTTTTATGCACTGTCGTTTTGTTTCACTCCAGGAATGAATATTCATATCCTTTAGTGAAGCAAAGAATTTGTGATGTTTACCTTCAAATACCCAGGGAAGAAATTTAATTTTTAATTGCTCACTTGTAACATTCATTAAAGCTAATGCGTTTTCAAAGGCCTCTAAGTGATCAATTACAGAGTTTGTTCCCTTGTTGCAGAATATAGGTCCTGCATCCTTTAGGAAAGTAATTATTTTATGGGAGTCATATACCTTATTAGACTTATTTTGGGGTTCTCTAGGAGCCTTATTTTTGGGGTTGGAGTGTTCCCTATTTTCACTATGGGGAGACCCCCTATGTATATTATTGTTACGTGGGTTATTTGGGTATCTAGCTCCGCCCTCTGACTCTCTATTAAGGTTTCCCTCCCTATCATCAGTTGAGTTACAGCAGCTCCCTAAATTTACATAATGTGGTGACTGTCTATTTGGGAAATCTATTTCTGACCCAACAGGGGTCCTTTGGCTACATTCTTCCATATATTTCTGCATTTTATCCCTGACGCATTCTCTAAGGGAGTTAGAATTATCTGCATTATTCTTACTGTTAATATAGGGGTTTTCATTATGGCGATATGGCCTTTTAAAATCACTTAATTCTCTCCGGCTTTGCGCAAGCTGTTTACTAAACTCTTTTATCTTTGCTAGTAAATCTAAGTTATGCTTATCTAAGGTGGTTATCTCTTGGGCAAACTCATCAATTTTATTTTCGGCTATTTTTAAATTCTCTTCGCATCTGCGTGAGGAGCGAATACTACTTTCTAGCTCCTGTATTTGCAATTCTTTCTCTATGAGATATAGCGACATTTCGTCAATAATGCATATCACAAGGGGCCAAGATTTTAGTATTAGTTTGTCTCGCTTTTTAAGAACCTTGCATTGATTAATCATTAATAATTCTTGGAATAATTCACTTTTTTCATTCCACCTATCATCATCAATGGCAAGATTTTTAGCCTTAATTTCAAGCATATTCATGTAATCATTGAATTCACCCGCAATATTAAACCTCTCTTTAATGTGGCCTACAATGTCCCTCTTAAGGACCTGACCTCGAGTAAAGGGTATTGTTAGGGTACAACCTTCAACGTTATGTACAGAATTAAATGATTCACTTCTGGCTACAGACATTATTATATTGGCTTAGTATTTAGTTAAATTAAAACGCTAATACAATTTTTACCAATAAAAAGAGAGAGAAAAAAATATATATTTAAAAAAAAAATTAAATATTAATTTTGAAATATGAAAAATTAATATTTTTATTAATTTTGAAATATGAAAAAATTATATTTTTATGAATTTTGAAATATGAAAAATTTATATTTTATGAAATTTGAAATATGAAAAATTTATATTTTTGATTAATTTTGAAATATGAAAAATTAATATTTTTATTAATTTTTCAAAAATTAATCTTTAATAATATTTCAAAATGTCAATATTAATCTCGAAAAATGAAAATCAATATTTCAATTTTCAAAAAAAATTATATCTTCAAAATATTAATTTCGAAATATGAATTTTTTTCTCTTTTTTATAATAATTTCTATTTACTACAAATATATTATATCAATATGATAAATATTAATAATATCTCATGCAAAGTGCCTCCAAATAATATGTCAGTATATGGCCGGGTTATAACACAATATATTTAATAATTATTCTTTTAACTAAACCCAAAAATATGCATATACCAAAAACCATAAAATTAATATAAATTCCTGAATTCTTTATTATTAGTTAATATCTATGAACACATTGAAATATATTTGTAGGAACTAGAATAGGAATCAATACTATACACGTTTAAATTATTAAAATATGCTATACTCTTTACAAAGCAACCCAAATTGTAACTTTTAACTAGCCTTATTCACAATAGAATTTCATTCAATTTACACAATGAGATTCCAAGATATTTAACTGCTAACATTCTAATATAATTTCAATTTAAAATATCAGAAATTGTATATATTATTTGTGCCAACAATCAAACTCTATGTCAGTTTATCTACGCTGAATTAAAGGGCCACTGTAAGTAAATATTTTCTATGCCTGTTACTAACTAACTACCCCAAATACGCTTTTTATCAATAGCATTTCATTAACATATCTCTACCGTATATCAGAAATCTTGTCTGCAAATTTAATTGTTTTCCAAACCCACTCCGTGGGTATCCTTTGCTCTGTACCAATCCGTTTACAATACCTAGGTTTCAAAATGGAACTTTAAACACAAAGTTATTGGTTTAAGTATTTTGAACACTCAGTGCTGAAAATAGTGGGCAGGATAACGTGACATCATCAGCGAATAAAAGATATAACTTTTAGAACATTATGAAACTTCATTTTGGAGAAAATATAGGTCAGTAGGTTTTAATTAATGTTTATTAACTTTAATATGTTAGTTGTTTAGCTTAAAAATTATAACAGAAAGCGATCCTTTAAGTTCTTAGTTAACTACAGTTAAAACAAATTTTAAGACATATATATATATTTTGCAAAGATAAATTAGTTAGCATACAAAAGACAAACTTCACACTATACAGGATTAGGAACACAGTTTAAAAATACTGAGTGCTCCTTTAAATCTCTTAACTATAATTTGAATATGGTCTTACCAATAACCTTTGTTTCAAATATTAAAAATTAGAATAATTATACATCACCAATTTGAACCAATTGGTAGCTGTCTTTTCCAAATATCTTTAGATCATCTCATTTGAAGGAAACTTATCGCATATATTAAGGTAAGTTTTCAGTTTCTTGCTTAAAAGGATTGTGTCCCCAAGAGAATGGCTGCCAGTTATCAATCACTAGTGACAAGCAGATCACCAAAAAACTGTTTCTGCGAATATAGTCTAGATCACCGAAGGGATTAAGACTAAAAAAGGTGCACTTATAGTCTTAATCCTTTCAGTGATCTAGACTATATTCGCAAATTGGTTTTGTGCACCAGCTCTCTAGCTCATAAGGTATATACTTATCAAACCAGACCGAGCACCCCGTTCCCAATATTGGTGTAGTGCTAGGGCCACTCTTCTTTTCTTTAACATAAAAAACTGTTTCTGTCTTGCATTTAGCTATTCCTTATATAATCATTGATTATCTTTTTCGTTCAAGCCCACGGTGCTTGTCCCTTCTCATTGGACACTTGGGAGGTCCCATCGGATTGGCCCTGGAAACTTTCATTTTTAACAGCCAAAGCCTTCTGGCTGTAATACTGGACCTTGGCCATCGGGGGCAACATGACAAACAAAACAGATTCATTTAGTCCTAACATTCATGTTTGCTACAATTTAAATATCGTCCATATAATGATTATTTAAAATCATCATAATTTCTTGCATTAATTAATTACATTCCGAATTCCAGGCAGGATAGCATCATGTGAATTTTCTGATTATTTTAATATGAAACATCAAATTCTTTTTAATATCATATTACATCAAAATAATTTATACTGCTAACTATTCCAAAATTATAGCATTTATACATCTGTTATATTTTAAGAGATGTGTTTAAACTTTCATAAACATTTAGTGTATAATCATATGACATGACTCAGATCATCCCATGCAGGCAATCCTGTATTTAGTATATTTTAGCCCCATCTTGGTCAGGAAATACATATATGGGCATGTACTTTTGAGGCTTCATCATGTTAATTTTCATTTCCTTGAAATTGTGAGCATCTCATTTAGCTTCAAAGACAGATCCCAGACACCCCGTCCCCACTCACTGTATGGGTGTGAGGATTTATTATATGATTAATGTGAACCCAGTTGTATCTACTCCACTCAGTCTCACACCAAACCTAGGTACCTTGATAAACTAGGAACCTTATTCTGCTCATTGACTGAGGGTGACCTGTTTAGGTCAAAAGTAAATTACAACTAACTTTAGTTGCTGGAGATATGCACAACAATGTGAATGTGCTAATACTCTCCTAATTAATATAATAGCATTTGCTAAACAATAAATAATCTCTTTGGATATAGAATAAATTATAACTTTATGTAATTGAAGCTCTGTTAGTATCTCTTTAAATAGAATGTAGCTTATCACTCAGATACAATGCTTGAATGTTCAGGTTAGTAAAGTTCATATGCAACCTTATTTATGAATGCAGCAGGATTGTTATGGCAATGTATTGTATGCAGAAATAACCAGGATATATGCAGAAGATGTTAAACATGCAAACTTTCCATTAGTAACGTATATGTATCAGCTTGAATTGTTAGTATATACAGTCTTTGGAACATATGAAATTAGCGTAACTTCAGCAATAACTTTATGTTTAGTACGATACCCAACACTTCATGACCAGCGTGTACTTGTGAAGACTTTGCTAGCTAGCAATAAGTTGTCCTGAGAAGCAGTGTAGAATCCGGCAACAGAGAGGAGCTGCGACACTGACTCCCGGAGTGCTGATGACGTCAGACGCCGAACTACTGCAGACACGCTGTATGTCAGTTAGCGTTTCAGAATGAAGTATGCTGTCCTGTGATTGAAAAGAACTTTGCAGATATAAAGTTAGTAAACAACTTGACGAAAATAGAGAGAGCTTCTTGAAAGTTGTGATCACTCCTCATGCGAATCAAATTACCAAGCATCGTTGAATTAGAGAGGAGGGCTTATAAAGGCATAACGGTCATGTCATATTATGTTTAAAGGGACAGTGAAACGTGGAAAACATGAAGTATAGAGATTGAGAATTACTGTGATATGACAGGACACCCCCCTTAACGATCTGCTCCGCAGATCAGGGTTTGGGACGGTCTGGATGTCTGCGATGAAACAGAGATACCAATCTAGGGGCTGATAAGTTAGTGGATGGTTCCCAAGAATCCTCTTCTGATGAATAATTTTTCCACCGAACTAAATACTGTAGAGAATTCTTATAGAATCTAGAATCCAAAATGGAATCAACTTCATATGATACTTCCTCCTCAATGAGTGTCGGAACTTGAGTTGTCAAGACTTGATCTCTGACTGGAACATAAGGTTTCAAAAGGGATACATGAAATGTTGGATGTATCTTAAAAGAATTTGGTAGTTGTAAAGTGACAGCATTAGCATTAACAATCCTAATAATTTTGTAAGGACCAATAAACAGAGAACCAAGCTTTTTACTGGGAATGTGAAGCTTCAAGTGTTTAGAAGACAACCAAACTAGATCTCCCACCTTATAATCAGGAGGTTTCGTTCTCCTTAAGTCATAATAATGTTTTTGCTTTTCTTGAGATTGTAGTAAAATCTGTTTTAGTTGAATGAATCCTTCAGCAATTGTATTCACAGTGTCATTTACCAAGGGACAAGAACTTTCTGATCTTTGAAGAAGATGATAAGAGGGATGAAACCCATAGTTAATGAAAAATGGAGTTGTATTGGTAGATGAATTAATGGTGTTATTATAGGAGAATTCAGCAGTAGGTAGAAGAGAAGACCAGTTGTTTTGCTGAAATGTACAGTAGCATCTTAGATATTGCTCTAAACTCTGATTAGTCCTTTCGGTCTGACCGTTTGTTTGAGGATGGTAAGCTGAACTCAAACGGCGATCAATATGCAAACTAGAACAGAGTTGTGTCCAAAATCGATTGGTAAATTGTGTACCCCTGTCAGTCGTAATAGACTTAGGTAACCCATGCAATCTGACAATATGTTTGATGAACAAATCTGCTGTTTCTGAAGCTGTTGGCAAAGTGTGAATAGGTATAAAATGTGCCATTTTTGAAAAGATATCCACAACAACCAGGATGACTGTGTTGTTAGAAGAGGGAGGTAGATCGACAATGAAGTCTAGGGCAATATCTTGCCAAGGTCTGTCAGCGATTGGAAGAGATAAAAGTAAACCATAAGAGTGAATTCTTTGAGATTTACATTTGGTACATACAGCACACCCTTGTATGTACTGTTTTACAGACTGAATCATATGTGGCCACCAGAAATCCCTTTGAATTAAATGAAGAGTTTTCTTGAAACCAGGATGTCCTGAAAGTGGAATATCATGTGCCATAGCTAAAATGTCATTCCTAAGAGATTCTGGAACATACAGTGCATGACCATGGTAGAAAAATCCATCATTACCTTTATGAATCCTAGAATCATTAATCAATGGATCATTCTGTTGTTGTTCTTTGAGAATAGATGTTTTCCCCACTAAGAGGCCAATGAATTTTTCTGGTGGTATTATTGAGTTTAGTTCAGAACTCTCAGTTAATGGAGTTGAATATCTAGATAGAGCATCTGCCTTTGTATTTCTTACTCCTGGACGATAAGTGATTATAAATCAAATCTAGTAAAGAATAAACTCCATCTGACTTGTCTGGAAGAAAGACTTTTGTTAGTTTTTAGATATTGTAGATTACGATGATCTGTAAATATGATGATTGGAAATCTTGCCCCTTCTAATAGATGTCTCCAAAATTCGAATGCAGCCTTGATGGCTAGAAGTTCTTTTTCCCCAATTGGGTAATTAATTTCGGCCGAATTCATAACCCGAGAATAATATGCGACAGGATGAAGCATGTTGGTAGAAGAATCTCTTTGAGACAGAATGGCTCCTATTGCAAATTCGGATGCATCTACTTCTAATGTATATTGTTTCGATGGATCTGGGAATTGTAGGATTGGAGCGGTAATGAAACTATGTTTGAGAGCATTAAAAGAATCATCTGCCTGTTGGTTCCAGTGGTATTTGTGGTTCTTTCGGGTGAGTAGTGTGAGAGGTTTTGCGATAGTAGAGAAACCTTTAATAAATTTTCTATAAAAATTTGAGAATCCTAAGAATCTCTGGAGCTCTTTCTTATTTTTTGGAATAGGCCAGTTAGTGATAGCTTGTACTTTGTTGTCCTCCATGGATATTCCTTTTGGTGAAATATGATACCCCAGGAAAGAAATAGTATCAGAATTGAATATACATTTTTCTGCCTTAACATATAAGTTGTTCTGTCTTAATCTTGAAAGAACTGTTCTGACATGTTGTATGTGATCCTCTTTGGAATTTGAATAAATGAGAATATCGTCCAAATAAATGACAATGTATGTGTCAAGTAAATCTTTGAAAACATCATTAATGAAAAACTGAAAAGTTGCAGGTGCATTGCACAAACCAAAAGGCATGACACAATACTCATAGAGACCATACCTAGTACGAAAGGCAGTTAACCATTCATCACCTTTGCGAATTCTAATTAAATTATATGCTCCTCTTAAATCCAGTTTGGTGAAAATGGTAGCACCCTGTAACCTCTCTATGAGTTCTGGAATAAGAGGTAAAGGATATCTATCTTTTATTGTACAGTTGTTCAGTTGTCTATAGTCAATTATAGGCTTGAGACTGTCATCTTTATTCTTCACGAAAAAGATCCCGGCACCAGCTGAAGATGTAGAAGGCCGAATAAAACCTTTCTTTAGATTTTCCTCAAGATATCCTTTGAGATGAAGCAGTTCTGGTTCAGAGAGTGGATATATACGACCATAAGGAATTTTACTGTTTGGTTTTAAATCGATAGGACAGTCGTAAGGTCTGTGGGGAGGTAGAGATTGAGCCTCAACCTTATCAAAAACATCATAAAAATCTGAGTACTCTGTTGGTATATTTGTCATATCAACCTGTAATATAGTTTGTGATTGTGTACAGTGTGTTTTACAATATGGTGAGTCGAAGGAAATAGTACCACTATTCCATGAGATGGTTGGTTGATGTTTCTTTAGCCATGAAAGTCCTAGAATTATGGGGTACAAAGGAGAATGAATAACCTCGAAGGTACACAATTCAGAGTGACCTGATGAAAATGTTAATGATAATGGATCTGTATGATGGGTAACAGGACCTGAATTGATAAAAGAACCATCAACTACTCGAATAGGTAATGCAATTAATTTTTTAATTATAGGAATCTTGTGATTTTCAACAAAAGATGAATGAATGAAATTATTGGTTGCTCCTGAATCGATTACCACCTGGGCTTTAAGTTGATGTTGATCCCACTGTAGACAAACAGAAAGAGTAAAGTGAGATGAGTTTTTTATAACAGTCTCATTTAAATGAGCTATCTCTTGCTTACCCTTTTTTGATTTTAACAGAATTGGACACTCCTTTACTCCATGGTCCTTAGCAGCACAATATAAACAAAGATTATGTTGTCTTCGTCTAGCCTTTTCTTCAGGTTTAAGAGGACCTTTGACAAAACCTATCTCCATAGGCTCATCTGTTGAACGGACAGTGGAAACTGAATGAGAGCTATAGGCTTTCTTGGTAGATAATTCTGATGACCCTCTTTCAATCTTCCTTTCCCTCAAACGACGATCAATAGATATAGACAAGGTCATAAGATTTTCTAAGTCCTTAGGAATAACCACACGTGCCAATTCATCTTTTAGAGCATCCGCTAATCCAATACGGAATTGATTTGTCAAAGCTGGGTTATTCCACTGTGTGTCAGGTGCCCATCTTTTGAAATCAGTTATATATTCTTCTACAGGGCGTCTACCTTGTTGCAAATGTCTGATAGAATTTTCTGCTGAAGCTTGTTTGTCATGATCTTCATATAGTAAGGACATGGCATTAAAAAATGATTCTAATGAGTTTAAGATAGGATCTTCTTTCTCATAGTATGCATTAGCCCATGCCTTGGCTTCACCAGTGAGATAAGAAATTACCGTTAGAACTTTAACCCTTTCGGTAGGATAGGTTCTTGGTTTCAATGAAAATAATAAAGTACATGAATTTTTGAAGTCTCTAAATTGAGTTCTGTCTCCAGAAAATCTCTCAGGTGGACATATTTGTGGCTCAGGGGAAACAAGAGGTGATGGTAAAGTTTGAGCAGGTACATGATCCCTAATATATTTTCGTAATTCCTGATTTTCAACTTGGAGGTCCCTAAGACCCTGGATCATTATATCCATATTTTGAGAAAGGGTTCCAACACGGTTGGATAATTCAGTAACATCCATTATAGATACAAGTGGGTTAAGGGTGGCTTGGTAATATGTGAGGATTTATTATATGATTAATGTGAACCCAGTTGTATCTACTCCACTCAGTCTCACACCAAACCTAGGTACCTTGATAAACTAGGAACCTTATTCTGCTCATTGACTGAGGGTGACCTGTTTAGGTCAAAAGTAAATTACAACTAACTTTAGTTGCTGGAGATATGCACAACAATGTGAATGTGCTAATACTCTCCTAATTAATATAATAGCATTTGCTAAACAATAAATAATCTCTTTGGATATAGAATAAATTATAACTTTATGTAATTGAAGCTCTGTTAGTATCTCTTTAAATAGAATGTAGCTTATCACTCAGGTACAATGCTTGAATGTTCAGGTTAGTAAAGTTCATATGCAACCTTATTTATGAATGCAGCAGGATTGTTATGGCAATGTATTGTATGCAGAAATAACCAGGATATATGCAGAAGATGTTAAACATGCAAACTTTCCATTAGTAACGTATATGTATCAGCTTGAATTGTTAGTATATACAGTCTTTGGAACACATGAAATTAGCGTAACTTCAGCAATAACTTTATGTTTAGTACGATACCCAACACTTCATGACCAGCGTGTACTTGTGAAGACTTTGCTAGCTAGCAATAAGTTGTCCTGAGAAGCAGTGTAGAATCCGGCAACAGAGAGGAGCTGCGACACTGACTCCCGGAGTGCTGATGACGTCAGACGCCGAACTACTGCAGACACGCTGTATGTCAGTTAGCGTTTCAGAATGAAGTATGCTGTCCTGTGATTGAAAAGAACTTTGCAGATATAAAGTTAGTAAACAACTTGACGAAAATAGAGAGAGCTTCTTGAAAGTTGTGATCACTCCTCATGCGAATCAAATTACCAAGCATCGTTGAATTAGAGAGGAGGGCTTATAAAGGCATAACAGTCATGTGACATTATGTTTAAAGGGACAGTGAAACGTGGAAAACATGAAGTATAGAGATTGAGAATTACTGTGATATGACAATGGGGTCATCTATCTGACAATCTATCCTTCTTTTAAATTACCTTTATGATTCATCCTGTGTAACCAAAAACAGTGGGGCTAAATTTCACACAGTGCCATTTGAAGTTTTTAGAAATTAAATGAATTACTTGATGTACACAGCCACAGATCTATTAAATAATAATAAGTATACCTGTGTATATCATCTAATAATATTTCAAATACCTTGACAATAGCATGCCAAGATACATAGAAGCTGTGATTGAAAATAAGGGTTATTCCACCAAATATTGATTTCTGAACTCTTTCTAAAGGTAAAACATAAGTATTGCAGTGTTTAAAAATGAATATGAACTTGTTTTCTTTGAGGTCTGAAAACGCTGCATCCCTTTTTTTTATTTTGACCAGTTGTCATTTTCTGCAAAAAAAATGCTCTAGTCTAGATGATATAGTTAGGATAAATATTGTCAGTAGTTTATACAATAAAACAAAAATGTTAAATTTTACTTAATCACATACCTATAAATAGTAAAACCAGAAAACCAGAAAAACTGTTAATTTTGCTGTGGTCTCTTATATATAAAACACACTTTGGTCCGCATCTCCGGACCAAAAAAGAAGAAAGGAAAAAAAGGTAACAAATTTATCACAAACTTTATTCTGAAAATGTGTTAATCTTTTGCATATAAGAACATGATAATTTGGTTACAAGCCTGTAACTAAGTACAAACAACAACATGTCTGCCCTTGTTCACTGGCATCATAACATATACTGTATATATTTGGAATACACCCCTTCATCAGACCAACATACACAAGGGGAAAAACAAACATTTATACCCTAATGACCCCTCCCCCTTGTGCAAAAAAATGCCAAAACTGGTAGCCATGGCAACCAGCCAGTGTTATAATAAACAAATAAAATGTACAGCATATGTATTCATTAAAATATATACAGTGCAAAAAATAGTGTCATAGAGGCATATTTAACAAATGTCTGTCGGACCTGATCCGACAGTGTGGATCAGGTCTGACAAACTTCAAAAAACTCCAGCCACCAGCTTCATTAAAAGACCTTTATTCTTTCATTTTGGGTCCCAATAACACATACAACGTTTCAAGCCTGCACTAGGCTCTTAGTCATGTAACAGGTCCGACAGACATCGCTGAATGGCGAGAGCAATACGCCCTCCGTATTCAGCATTGCACCAGCATCTCACAAGAGCTGCTGGTGCAACACCGCCCCCTGCAGACTTGCGGCCAATCGTCCGCCAGCAGGGAGGTGTCAATCAACTGATCGTACTCGATCGGGTTGAATTCCGGCGATTCCTGTCCACCTCATTAGAGCAGGCGGACAGGGTTATGGAGCAGCTTCATAACTGCTGACAGGGTTATGGAGCTGCTTCATAACTGCTGTTTCTGGCGAGCCTGCAGGCTCGCCAGAAACACGGGCCATCAAGATCCATTCGGAGCTTGATAGATAGGCCCCATAGACTTATGGGATGGATACAATTTATCACAAGATAAGAAAAAGAATTTCAGATAGCTATCATTAAACCAAAGAAAAATTTTATACATATCCCATAATAGTAGTGACATGGTGCACACTGATCAATAGGAACCAAACAACACCTTAAACATTATAAGCAAACATATGATGTAACAAATGTCTATTGCTAGGATGAACACAATTGTGTGATACATTGTAACAGAGACTTAAAATGTAGGTGTCAAATATCTCTGCATGGAAGGGTACGTACCTCATCTGAAGCAAGCAAGGGCGTATTAAGGCATAGGCCGATAAGGCCCATGCCTAGGGCGGCAGATTGGAGGGGGCGGCAATTTGGGGGGGCATGGCGTGGTGGCAGATAGCGGAAGCGCCCGCACTTTTGTGTAGTCAGTGTGTGACACTGCCGCACAACAAGAGAACCTTCCCCTTGAGAAATACCAGCCACCATACCCTGAGGCTCCTACGTGCATGCGGCAATGAATCAGTTAACTTCTTCCTGGCTGGCAGAAGCATCAAGTGCGGAGCTGCATCACTGCAGTATCACATCCTAAGCGGTCGCATGTATCTCTTTTTCTTGGTGGCTGCCGCTTCACTGCTGCACCTAATGAAGCCAGGTATCAGCAAAAATGTTTGAAGTCTATATATAATATATTTAAAGGATTTGACGATACCCAGCTTCATTAGGTGCAGCACTGAAGCGGCGACCACCAAGAAAAAGAGATACACACGACCGCTTAGGATGTGACACTGCAGTGACGCGGCTCCGCACAGAATGCTTTTGCCAGCCAGACTTACAGTCACATAGCTTAGGAAATGTGATGGGGGGAGACATGCTGCTGTCGTATAGCAAAGAGGAAGTAATTTTTTAACAGCAATGACACCGCAGAGGAAACATGCATGCCCTCCACAATGCTTACAACTGCAATATCAGGATTCCGCAGATAATACTTCCAGGTAAGAATGGCCATAATTATTTTTTTACAGACAGCGGATACAGATAAATTCCCTCAAGGAACTGTGAACCTAACATATAACAACACATTGTCTCTCTGAGAGCAGCAATCTGTGTAGTCCCTCTGGCAGCCAAGGAGTTAATGGTACTTGTAAGGTTAGGTAATTTGGACAGGGTAACCAATTAAAGCAGCCACTTTTTGAACGGTTTGACATGAAGCAAGATTTGATTTACCACAGGGAAATCGTTTAAACTTAACACCTTTATAACAGTGATCAATGGCAGCCAACAAGTTAAGTCTCTTGCCTCATCATTTTTAATGAGATTCCAAATTTTATTTTGGTCAAGTATACATAAAATTAAAATAACATTACACATATAAGCAAAATCATAGTGTGTTCACCCAGCTGCCTATGTGCACAAATGCTGCACTATTCTGCATGGTGAAGTGATTATCATTTGGTTTTTATTTATTGTTTTGTTCTGTAAACTTGGCTGGCAATATTAAACACCTCAAGGATGTATTGACTCCAAAATCCACATTTTGCCACCCGAACAATTGTGACAAAGTTGCCATGGAGAAATTATTAACACCACTATATAATGATGGAGGCAGCAATCTATGTTGCTTCTAATGCATGTGACTTAGCAAACAGATTTTATAACGCAGCAAGGGAAGCACAAAAGACACCAAGGTTACTCACTTTTTAAAAAAAAAGCTGTAGCTCTGTATCCCTGTGTGTGTGTGTGTGTGTGTGTGTATGCGTGCATATTAATATGTATTTGTTGGGTGTGTGTGTGCATATGAGTGTGTGTGTATGCGTGCATATGAATATGTATTTGTGTGGTGTGTGTACACACAAGTGTGTGTGTGTATGCATGCATATTAATATGTATTTTGTGGTGTGCGTGCATATGAGTGAGCAAAATTCTGAGTGCCTAGGGCAGCACAAAACCTAAATATGCCACTGGAAGCAAGCGTATAGCTGGTAACTGTGCAAATTATTGCTGAGATGTCAAGTGAATGCACTCTATTTACACTAACAGTCAGGAGTGTTAGCGGCAGGGACTTATGTACTCTCGTAGCCAGCAAATGTCCAAACCGGTGTGTGCAATCTCGCATAGCCACCGGTGTGCACAAACCACAACGAGATTCTCATTGGTTGAGAGGGACACGCCTACTGTCAGATTACACTGCAGGATTCATTGACCCTGTAAGCAGAAGTGCCGGCTTTGGCTAAGGCATAGTAGAGAATAATGTGTTAAATACATTGAAAATATAACCTGAAAGCCAAATATATCAAATATATCACTACTATATGATTGGGGACAGAATGAATGTTGGTGCTAGTGTGTGTATATGCCTAGACAAATACCATGCAGTAAGAGGAGTAAGAGGACAGGCACATCCTTTATGTAAGATAAGTTGCTATGAGGGCATATGGGTGTAGAGCTATATGCTTGGAAGAAATATATGCAATCCTTACTAGTGTATATAGAAATCCAAATGGTCTTTTATACTAGGAGGCAATGACATTTTATATTATATCACTCATAAATTGCTATGTAGCGTGTCAAATGAATATTCTTTTATATATATACGTATTTTTATATATATATATATATATATATATATATGTGTGTGTGTGTGTGTGTGTGTTACGGGTATAGACAGAAATCCGTGTAACCCTAGGATTAGCTGGGTAAACCTGACATTACCCAAGCAGCTGTGGGTAAAGTCTGATGTTATGTAATTTCCCCCATCTACACTATTTTTTATTTATTTTTTGCCTCTGCAAAAGAATGTGCCCTGCCGATCCTTTGGCCTCCACTCCAAGTGAACCTTGGGGAATGAGGCTTACAAGATGTGTGTATGCTATATATGTTTGATGCAGTGACTCAATGCACTCTGAGAATATTTATCATGTTACATTGGGCTTTACCCACAGCCGCTTGGGTAATGTCAGGTTTAACTGGGTAATGCTAGGATTAACCAAGCTCTTACTTTACCCGCAACATATATTATTTTATTTTTTAAATCATTTTAATGTTCCTTTACATGACGAGATTTCTAACACCTGTCACCTACTATTACAAGCCAATCAAAATAATGCTCTAAACTATATATTTTATTATGCATTTCCAAATTATTAGAATTTCAACGGGTATTCAGATTTGGCCTTTAGCACAGAATATTCCACAATTTTTTTTATATAATGTAAATAGATCTCACCTTTCAGCCCTCTCATTGATTTTCTCATATACATGTGGCAAGTCAATTCACAACCACATTTTCAATGTTTGTCCATTACAAAGTAAGCAATAACCTATCCACAAACCATCAAATGCACAGTAGCACTCTAGGGATGCATTAATTGTTTCCGTAGTAGATATTGTAGTAAAGAAAATACTTTGCTTGCTTTTTCACATACTAAAGTGTTTTCTGCATAAGACAAGGAAAGCTCATCATTTCAATAATGCATTTTTGAAGGGAAAAAAAGCTCTTACTACAAGAGGAGTCTTTGTGCTGTTTCTTTGTCAGAAATCCTTCTAAAATTTGAATACAAGCAGCATCAAAAAATATATGATGTATAAAATGATTTACATTGACTATTTATCTGCAGCAGAAACTATAATAATTAGCTTTTTAGGCAAAGTAAGCCTTTGGAGCCCCCCCCCCCCCAACTGAATATGAGGTAAAATACAATAAATCTTTTAACTTCTGATTGTTTGATTGTTTAACCCCTTAACTGCTGAGCTTTTCCCACACATGTGCTGAGCTGCTTTGGAGTTTTTAGGTGCTGCTCATATTTAAAACCTACTGTAGATCATTTTTTCAGTGAGAAATACACAACTTTTTTCCCCCAGCAGACTCAGCATATTCAAACTATACCATTATTATATCAGGACGTGTAAGAAAGCTACATCAAATTGTGTAGAGAAAAATATATATTTTCATAATTTTTTTATAAAGTTGTAAACAATTGTGTGTTTTTTCTTCTTCTAAACACTATAGTCAAAAGAAGAAGGTGGTGTCCTCATATAAATAAGGGCCTTTAAGTATAAGGTTGATGTGCTATGAGCCTCTACTCAAATAAATGCATATTTATTCATGCCTGTAATATTTATTAGGGTCCTTTTTGATGGCCTATTATAAAGGCGTGGTAGAGTTGCCAGCTGTCCTCAGACAAAATACTAGACAATCAGTCAGTGACTGGGTACAGTGGTAGGTGGAGTCACACAAAGCTCTTCATTAGCCCTCACTCTTGATTCCACAATGTATATTTTTCACAATTAAGCAGCTATTTTACCCCTTTGGATGCCAGTAACATACAAATCAATAATTGTACCTCTTTGTCCGCTAGTAATACTCGTTAATAGAAGTGATTGACCCCGTTGACTGCCCCTAACTTCTTTCTGCTCCGTATTTGTAATGAGTTTACACATAGGACGCCTGTTACATTTTAGCTGATACTAAATTAAAAAACTATACATTTAGGTGTCCAGTATTTTTGTGGAAATTTACCTAGAGAGTCTACTAAAATACTGGGCACCTGACAAACCCAGTGCCTAGAGACCCTCTCATTAAATGTGTCTCTAGGGCTGGTGACGTCATCAGCATCACCAGATTTTCCAGGCAAACCCGGACCACTTAGCCACTTTGTAAATGGGGGTAAGCTTGGGGGTGTTCAATTAGCTCCAAAAGTGAATCCCACCACAGTTAACAACACATGTCATCATCTGCAATAAAGACATGTGGATGTACATTCTTGTGCCTTCCAGGATTAGGTATAAACCTCCAGAAATTTGTGGTTGCCCCATCATACATATTATTTATATTATATATAAAAATTCCACCTATGTTAGTTTGCCAAGCATAAAACATTTTTGGTAACAAATGCTGATTGACTTCAGCTGAGACAAGCGAAGTGTCAAAAAACAAACAGTATATGACAAAGTGAGTTAAGCTCAAAGTTAAACCAAATAAAACAACAGTGCAATCTACATTGCTAATTTATTATGCCAAATTTAAGAGAAGCGGGAGGGACTGCATCATAAGTAGAGATCACCGTATTGTCCTTGCAAAGTTAGAAGTATTTTCTCTTTTAAGTAATATAGTAACATAGTAACATAGTAGATGAGGTTGAAAGATGACAGAAGTCCATTGAGATCAACCTAATTTATAATAAAAGCACCGATTGAGATTAATCCAATTAAGGAGAATACCCATTTAACACAAGCAATTCACATCCAGAGTTCTGTTTCTAGCTAGAAATGTATCTACGTCATTTTTAAATGTATCTAAGGTATTGGCATTCACCACCTCCTTAGTCAATGAGTCAGGGCCGGCCCTAGCCATTGCGGGGCCCAAGGCAGGATGACAAAATGGGGCCCCCTTTCTCCCCGCCCCCCAACCCCACCCAATCTCCACCCCCAACCCCGCCCAATCTCCGTCCCCCCAAGCCCATCTAATCTCCGCCCCCACAGCTTTTAAAATGAAAGAAATAGAAGAAAAATCATTTAAGGTAATGCACATCATTTTATATATAAAAAAAAACATATAAATCCACTAGTGTGGAACACTATAACATTGTATATATTGCAATATACCATTTGTACTATTGGAACAACTGTTTATGTATATAATGAATAATTATGCTGACAATTAGGAACAGTTGAGCTGAACTGGGCCTTATTTTTATGTGTTTTCTTATGATAACAAGAACATTACAGAGACGCCAGGGCCAGCCCTAGCAAGTGCAGATCCCTAGGCAGATTGACAGTGCGGGGCCTCTACCCAGAACAAAAAATTGTGCAGCTGATAGTGACACAGCAGTGCTAAATAAATGTGGTGAGGATCACATTGGAGAGAGTATTGTAAAATTTGAAGTAGATAGTGACATAGCAGTGCTAAATAAATGTGGTGAGCATCACATTGGAGAGAGTATTGTAAAATGTGCAGTAGATAGTGACATAGTAGTGCTAAATAAATGTGGTGAGCATCACACTGGAGAGTTTGTTATACATTGTGCAGCAGATAGTGACACAGCAGTGCTAATAAAATGTGGTGAGCATCACTTTGGAGAGAGTATTGTAAAATGTGCAGTAGATAGTGACATAGCAGTGCTGAATAAATGTGGTTAGCATCACACTGGAGAGTGTATTGTACATTGTGCAGCAGATAGTGACACAGCAGTGCTAAATAAATGTGGTGAGCATCACATTGGAGAGAGTATTGTAAAATGTGCAGTAGATAGTGACATATCAGTGCTAAATAAATGTGGTGAGCATCACACTAGAGCGTATACTGTACATTGTGCAGCAGATCGTGACACAGCAGTGCTAAATAAATGTGGTGAGCATCACAATAGAGAGTATTGTAAAATGTGCAGTATATAGTGACATAGCAGTGCTAAATAAATTTGGTAAACATCACACTGGAGAAAGTATTGTACCTTGTGCAGCAGATAGTGACATAGCAGTGCTAAATACATGTGGTAAGCATCAGATTGAAGAGAGTAGTGTACCTTGTGCAGCAGATAGTGACATAGCAGTGCTAAATACATGTGGTGAGCAGCAGATTGAAGAGAGTATTGTACCTTGTGCAGCAGATAGTGACATAGCAGTGCCAAATACATGTGGTGAGCATCCCACTGGAGAGAGTATTGTACCTTCTGCAGCAGATAGTGACATAGCAGTGCTAAATACAAGTGGTGAGCATCACACTGGAGAGAGTATTGTACCTTGTGCAGCAGATAGTGACATAGCAGTGCTAAATACAAGTGGTGAGCATCAGATTGAAGAGAGTATTGTACCTTGTGCAGCAGATAGTGACAAAGCAGTGCTAAATACATGTGGTGAGCAGCGAACTGGAGAGAGTATTGTACCTTGTGCAGCAGATAGTGACATAACAGTGCTAAATACAAGTGGTGAGCAACACACTGGAGAGAGTATTGTACCTTGTGCAGCATATAGTGATATAGCAGTGTTAAATACAATTGGTGAGCATCAGATTGAAGAGAGAGTTGTACACACTGGAGAGAGTATTGTACCTTCTGCAGCAGATAGTGACATAGCAGTGCTAAATACATGTGGTGAGCAGCACGCTGGAGAGAGTATTGTACCTTGTGCAGCAGATAGTGACATAACAGTGCTAAATACAAGTGGTGAGCATCAGATTGAAGAGAGTATTGTACCTTGTGCAGCAGATAGTGACATAGCAGTAATAAATACAAGTGGTGAGCAGCAGATTGTAGAGAGTATTGTACATTGTGCAGCAGATAGTGACATAGCAGTGCTAAATACATGTAGTGAGCAGCACACTCGAGAGAGTATTGTACCTTGTGCAGCAGATAGTGACATAACAGTGGTAAATGCAAGTGGTGAACATCAGATTGAAGAGAGTATTGTACCTAGTGCAGCAGATAGTTAACATAGCAGTGCTAAATACAAGTGGTGAGCATCACACTGGAGAGAGTATTGTACCTTGTGCAGCAGATAGTGACATAGCAGTGTTAAATACAAGTGGTGAGCATCAGATTGAAGAAAGAATTGTACAATGTGCAGCAGATAGTGACATAGCAGTGCTAAATACAAGTGGTGAGCATCACACTGAAGAGAGTATTGTACCTTGTGCAGCAGATAGTGACATAGCACTGTTAAATACAAGTGGTGAGCATCAGATTGAAGAGAGAATTGTACATTGTGCAGCAGATAGTGACATAGCAGTGCTAAATACATGTGGTGAGCATCACACTGGAGAGAGTATTGTACCTTCTGCAGCAGATAGTGACATAGCAGTGCTAAATACATGTGGTGAGCATCACACTGGAGAGCTGCCTGTGATTCCCCCACTCTGCTGACTGTCTCTGGTCTGGTAGCGGGAGCAAGCTACATTGAGTTTAATAGCGTGATCGGGCTGGCTGTGACTAGACAGTGTGCCCGTGATACGCTTAGGAGAAAAAAACAGACCAGCTCAGTAGAGCCAGGAGCGGCGTTCTGTAAAATTCAATTTTCGTAGTACAATATCTCTGCTGTCCTTTACTTTAGAAAGATGGCGCTAAGCTAATGTTATATAATTCTGCACTATGTGCAGAATTATATAACATTATTTGGTAGGCTTACTATCCCTTTAAAAAAAAACTTTTAGGGTTGACTTATTGATTGCTTTTGTTGTTACATTCCTTATACAGTATATTTGAAATGTTAAGTTACAGTGATATTTTTTTCAATCTATGTGGCGTCTTGCTTTGTCCAATGAGTTTTTTTTTTAGACTCTCAGTACACTTTATTCTACTTCTATTTTAGTTTTTAATCTGATATAGCAAATTGTCTGTTGTATAGTTCAGGGAGTTACATATGCCCATCTTAAATTATAATGATACATTTTAGTTATAACAGTCTGCTCACGTATAATCTGAAAAAGGAAATAAACAGAGGCGCCAAAATGGCCTAGTACCATCATAACAGGTAATAATGCAAGTATAACAAATGGCTACTCACAAACGTGATGCACAGGTTTTGCTCCAAACCACAAAATATGGAATAACATGATCCAAGAAGCAGCAAGTGTATATAATAAAAACAATTCTTTATTTAAAAGCAATGCGTTTCTCAGCCTTAGAAGGGCTGTTTCCTCAGGCTATTATCCAAACATTAAAATGAGGAAACAGCCCTTCTGAGGCTGAGAAACGTGTTGCTTTTAAATAAGGAATTGTTTTTATTATATACACTTGCTGCTTCTTGGATCGTGTTATTCCATATCTTGTGGATTGAGCGAAACCTGTTTGGCATAGGAGATCAGTCTGCTGGGCGGCTGAGAAGTCCCAGCCTACCTGTATTGCACCTGAATGTGCAGCTGCTTGCCTGGATCCAGTGAGCTGGACTACTGAGAAGTTCCAGCCTGCTCTGCTAGCACCATTGGGTGCATCATGTTTGTGAGTAGCCATTTGTTATACTTGCATTATTACCTATTATGGTGGTACTAGGCCATTTTGGCGCCTCCGTTTGTTTCCTTTTTCAGATAACCTTCACCTTCAGGATTTGACCATCCTTTGACAGAGTGCTGCCTTTCCAATTAGGATTGATTATGGACTTTTGCTTTGTTTGGGTTTAGCTGGCTTGCTGTGTATTTTGTATATTTGTTATCTATCACATTGGGTAGGAAGCGCCCCCTATAGGAGATTTGTATAAGTACATTGTTTCCTTTTTTTGCTCACGTATAGTACTATAACTGTAGTTCTATGTGGTGTGCAAAAAAATATTTGTTGTATTGTTTTTTTTAAAACCTCAAGAAAGATTATTTAAACAAACAAAAAAAAAAACTCATAGTAGGAGCATCTTCTCTCTACAAACCACCAAATTGTGGATAACCTCTTACTTTGTTCTGTTGGTTAGTCAGCTTGTTCTGTTCTACTAAACATAAAAAAGTAGTTTCAAATATATCCCTCAGAAACCTCAAAGTGTTGGAGACATTGCAGAGAAGTGGGTACAATGTCACACATATGGTGGCATTGCCCAAAAATAAAATCATTCTGGGAACAAGTGCAACATAACCCTTAATCCCCAGATGATTTATATTAACAGTCTCCCCCAATTACAATGTCAGTATAGAAACACCTTACTAAAAATTATGCTAAATAGGGCCAAGAAGTTGATACCTCAACATTGGGAAAAACTCTAGCACCCAGTATAGCACAATGGTTTAAAACATTTTATCCCTTGAATAAATTTACCGTAGTTACTGTGGTAAATCAGATCACTTCCTCAATGTTCTCCTTATGTGGAAAGAAAACTAACATTATTATTTTTTACTTTTTACGTGTTCTTCTAAGCACTCTTACCTTTTCTACTCCTAGCCCCCTTTTTCCCCCACTACATCCACACATTTCTCACCCAGTTTTATATTCCATCCCCCCCCCCCCCCGATCTCACCTTTATCACCACCCCCTCACTCTCCTTAATTGAGGTCATCAAAATACATGAAGCCAAATAGTGGAGATGAGATGCATTCTGATGTTATGAAACTCTGCTTGTTATTAACCCTTATTATGTAACACATGTATGGTTACATGTTTGTATTCTATATGTATTTCCAAAACTTTAATTAAAAAAATTTACGAAAAAAATAAATAGTTTGATATTTAATGATACTAGAGAGTTTTTTGTCTAGATTGACTGATCAAACTCTAAGAAAATGGGATCCCAAAGTGACATATTGAACAACTTCTTTTGCAGACATAACTGTACTAATTTCTATGTGAGAAGACATGGGAACCCTTAAATCCTGGACTTTTCTAACAGAATTATCAGAATATTGTTGAAAACCTTTGCAGCCAATAAGGAAGTTCAAAAAGGACAATGAAATTGCCTAAATGTAAATCTTGAAAGCACCTAAATACATGAGGGCATTAAGTTAAATATATTTTTTATATTAGAGGAACCGTATTAAC
This sequence comes from Bombina bombina, assembly GCF_027579735.1. Lineage (NCBI taxonomy): Eukaryota > Metazoa > Chordata > Amphibia > Anura > Bombinatoridae > Bombina > Bombina bombina. Next base: position 312,147,930 of record NC_069499.1, on the reverse strand, counting down.
CTTAAACAAAAGTTCATGACTAAACAATAAAATCCCTTTTAAGAAACAAAAACAGATTGGTATGGAACCCTTAACCATGCCCCAGAAGAGAAACAGGAACACATTTGAAAAACTCAATAATGGCTAATAAAGCCTGAATCTTTCATGAAAGTATAATATAAAAACTCAAGGTTATGGTCTAGAGCTAGAAAATCCAATACAATGCAATGTGACTGCATCCATGCAGAAAATTAATTACAAAATTTTAGAAGCCTAAACATAAAGGCACTTTGTGAGCTTGAAAATGTGAATCCAGCACAAGAGTTGAAAGTTTTTATTCAAATGGTGCTTCCCAGCAGCCAAGCTGAGAGCAATAGGGATTGGATAGCCAGAATAAAAAACTTTACGGGACTTACTATAAGGCAGAGTGTCCTAAAAAGAAGTGTACAGCACCACAGAGTGACTGCTAACCCCTTACAAATCCAATAAACAAGTTCCACAGCACCATATACTTAAAGCCTTTTATTGTATCTTCTTCTCACAAAGAGGTACAATTGTATACTAGCGACGTTTCGGGAGACTGTGCATGATTAAGGGATAGTCTCCCAAAACGTTGCTAGTATACAATAGTACCTCTATGTGAGAAGAAGCTACAATAAAAGGCTTAAAGTATATGGTGCTGTGGAACTTGTTTGTTGGTACTATTAGGCAGAGTGGTAAGTATCAGTCCAGCGGTATGGACCCAGTGTCTGACAAATGATGTGCATGTAACACTATCCCAACACAATGGATAGGGCCAGGACTTGATCAATGAGAGTAGATGACATTTTGAATCAAGACCAGCAGAGGCAAACATGAACTGATTCAGAATCAAAGGGAGATCAGGGCACACCAGAGGTCAAAACATCAGTCTATCAGTAAAGTGCAAAATCAGAATCCACAAATTAAGGTCAGAGGAAGCCGAAGATTAGAATAAGATGGGTGTACATGAGCGGAGCCAGGAATCCAGAAGAGCAGTCAAAATCAAAGCTAAATTTGATATCAGAAACAGCAACACTATGGACACCCTGGATAATATCAACAAACCAGTGCCTAATATGGCAGTTTTGCATCATAAATAGGTGCAAAGTTCAACCAAAAAAACACATAGAACAGCCTCAACAAGCTAAATAATAGCACTCAACAAGCGTGAAACCAGTGGTGACAAATGGTGCAGCAGGTGCAGTGGCACCAGGGCCCAAGAGCTGGGTGGGGCCAAAACAAGCCAGTCTATAAATAGGTGTGTTTAGTGCGTGCAAAGCCTACTGTAGGGGTCTTTTATTAGTGCAGGTTGCCAGTTCATCTGTCTATCTCTATCTATCTTTCTATCTATCTTTATATCTATCTATAATATATCTATCTATATCATCTATCCTCAAAATCACTATATAGGGCAGCATGTCTATATTACTATTGGTTACTTACTACTGAGTTGCCTTTGGAGGGCCCTAAAAATTATTAAACAAGGTCCTCTGTTATGTAGGTCCGCTACTGCGTGACCCATGGTGGTGACTTAAAGGCACTTAAAGTTGTATTTGTCTGCAGCCAACCTCAGCAGAAGAGGAATTCCCAAGCAAAGTTTAGAGTATGGCTTTGTGCAGATTTGTCAACTTTGAAGTAAGCATAAACAAATAAATAAATAACAAGACTCAAAAAAGGAACTGGCGTTTTTTGTATGAAAGTATAAAAGTAAATGATTCAGATATAAAGCATGCAATTTTAACAACTTTTCAATTTACTTCTGCATGTGTCTTTATTACTCTATGGCAGCAGTGTTTTGCAACATTATTTGTAGCTTTGTTATATAATGTTGCAAAACACTGCTGACATAGAGTACTAAAGACACGTGCACACTCCTGAGCTCTTATGAGCCTACCTAGTATACTATTTAGTAAAAGATACCAAGAGAACAAAGCAAATTTCATAACAGAAGTAAATTAGAAAATTGTTTAAAATTGCATGCTCTAGCTGAATCATGAAAGTTTAATTTTGACTTTACTGTCCCTTTAAACTCAAAATGTAATTCCTCATAACATTTTTTAATTCTGTAAAACACAATGATGGTTTATTTTACCAGCTTTTCCTTTTTACTCATAAAATAGTATTTTCTTTCATGTAAGTGGCAAGAGTCCATGAGCTAGTGACCTATGGGATAAACATTCCTACCAGGAGGGGCAAAGTTTCCCAAACCTCAAAATGCCTATAAATACACCCCCCATCACACCCACAATTCAGTTTTTACAAACTTTGCCTCCTAAGTTTGTGCTAGATTTCTACGTTGACATGCGCTTCTCAGCATGTTTAAGCCCGGTTCCTCTCAGAGTGCAGTGAATGTCAGAGGGATGTGAAGAGAGTATTGCCTATTTGAATACCATGGTCTTCCTCTAGGGGATCTATTTCATAGGTTCTCTGTTATCGGTCGTAGAGATTCATCTCCTACCTCCCTTTTCAGATCGACGACATACTCTTATATACCATTACCTCTACTGATTCTCGTTTCAGTACTGGTTTGGCTATCTACTTTATGTAGATGAGTGTCTTTTGGTAAGTATGTTTTCCTTTATTAAGACACTCTCAGCTATGGTTTGGCACGTTAAATGTAAAGTTCTAAATATAATGTTTGTACTAATATTTGCCATGATTCAGGTTTATCAGTATATTTCCTTTTTGCAGACTGTCAGTTTCATTTTGGGAAATGCACATATTTAAAAAAAAAAAAAAAAATTCTTACCTGAAATTTTTCAAATTGACTTTCTTCTAAATTGCGGGCTGTTAGGCTCGCAGGTGCGCAAAATGCTATAATTTATTGCGTCATTCTTGGTGCAAGACTTTTGTGGTGCGAGAATTACGTTTGTTGACGTATTTTCTGCATTTCCGGCGTCTTAGTTGGCGCCGAGAATTTTCACGTAGTTGCGTCATCTATGACGCTCGTGTTTGTTGCAGACGTTTTTGGCGCCAAAAATATTTTGTCAGTTGTGGGCGTCATACTTGGCGCCAGACTTTTGACATTATTTAAGTCTTCATGTATTTTTGCTTCTGGTTTCCAGAGGCTTATTCTGTTTTATATGTTATTTTTTCTCTTACATATTGCAAGATGTCTCAATCTAATCCTGTTTCAGAATCCACTATTGGAATCCTGCTGCCTGATGTTGGTTCTACCAAAGCTAAGTGCATTTGTTGTAAACTTGTGGTAACTGTACCTCCGGCTGTAATTTGTGATAGTTGTCATGAAAACTTCTACATGCAGAAAATATTTCCATTAGTAGTAATCCATTACCTGTTGTTATTCCTTCAACATCTAATGCTCAGGATATTCCTGTTAATGTGAGAGAATTTGTTTCTAATTCTATTCAGAAGGCTTTGTCTGTCATACCACCTTCTAATAAAAGTAAAAGGTCTTTTAAAACTTCTCATAAAATTGATGAATTTTTAAATGACCGACAACATTCTGATTTATCTATCTCTGATGAGGATCTATCTGGTTCAGAAGATTCTGCCTCAGATATTGACACTGACAAATCTTCATACTTATTTAAAATGGAGTATATTCATTCCTTATTGAAAGAGGTGTTGATTGCATTAGATATGGAGGAGACTACTCCTCTTGATATTAAAACTAGTAAACGTTTAAATTCAGTTTTTAAACCTCATGTAGATATTCCAGAGGTTTTTCCAGTTCCTGATGCTATTTCAGATGTAATTTCTAGGGAATGGAATAGACTGGGTACCTCTTTTACTTCTTCTTCAAGGTTTAAGAAGCTGTACCCTTTGCCGTCTGATAGATTGGAGTTTTGGGAAAAGATCCCCAAAGTTGATGGGGCCATCTCTACTCTTGCTAAACGTACTACTATTCCTACGGCAGATAGTACTTCTTTTAAAGATCCTTTAGATAGGAAACTTGAATATTATCTAAAGAAGGCTTATTTATGTTCAGGTCATCTTCTTAGGCCTGCTATTTCTTTGGCTGATGTTGCAGCTGCTTCAACTTTTTGGTTGGAAACCTTAGCGCAACAACTATCAGATCATTATGTGTATAGCATTGTTAAGTTAATTCAACATGCTAATAATTTGATTTGTGATGCCATTTTTGATATCATCAGAATTGATGTCAGATATATGTCTTCAGCTATATTAGCTAGAAGAGCATTATGGCTTAAATCTTGGAATGCTGATATGACTTCTAAATCAACGTTGCTATCTCTCTCTTTCCAAGGTAATAAATTATTTGGTTCTCAGTTGGATTCAATTATTTCAACTGTCACTGGGGGGAAGGGAGCTTTTTTGCCTCAGGATAAAAAATTTAAGGGTAAATTTAAGGCTGCTAATCGTTTTTGTTTCTATTCGACAAAATAAGGAACAGAAACCTGATTCTTCCCCTAAGGGAACGGTTTCCAATTGGAAGCCTTCTTCAGTCAGGAATAAATTCAAGCCATTTAAAAGATCTAAATCAGCCCCCAAGTCCTCATGAAGGTGCGGCCCTCATTCCAGCTCAGCTGGTAGGGGGCAGACTAAAATTCTTCAAGGATGTTTGGATCAATTCAATCCAAAATCATTGGATGCAGAACATTGTTTCTCAAGGGTACAGAATAGGTTTCAAAGTAAGACCGCCTGTGAGAAGTTTCTTTCTCTCACGCATTCCAGTGAACCCAGAAAAGGCTCAGGCTTTCCTGAAGTGTGTTTCAGGCCTGGAGGTATCTGGGGTAATTGTGCCAGTTCCTGTTTAGGGTCGGGGTCTGGGGTTTTATTCAAATCTATTCATTGTCCCAAAGAAGGAGAATTCTTTCAGACCAGTTCTGGATCTAAAAATTTTGAACCATTATGTGAGAATACCAGCATTCAAAATGGTGACTATAAGGACTATTCTGCCTTTTGTTCAGCAAGGACATTATATGTCCACAATAGACTTACAGGATGCATATCTTCATATTCCGATTCATCCAGATCACCATCAGTTCCTGAGATTCTCTTTTCTAGACAAGCATTACCAATTTGTTGCTCTTCCTTTTGGCCTAGCGACAGCTCCAAGGATCTTTTCAAAGGTTCTCGGTGCCCTACTCTCTGTAATCAGAGAGCGGGGTATTGCGGTGTTTCCTTATTTTGATGATATCTTGGTACTTGCTCAGTCTTTACGTTCTGCAGAATCTCACACGAATCAACTAGTGTTGTTTCTTCAAAAACATGGTTGTAGGATCAATTTACCAAAAAGTTCTTTGACTCCTCAGGCAAGGGTAACCTTTTTAGGTTTCCAAATAGATTCAGTATCTATGACTTTGTCTCTAACAGACAAGAGACGTCTGAAATTGGTTGCAGCTTGTCGGAACCTTCAGTTTCAATCATTCCCTTCAGTAGCTATGTGCATGGAGGTGTTAGGTCTCATGACTGCAGCATCGGACGCGATCTCTTTTGCTCGTTTTCACATGACACCTCTTCAGCTTTGTATGCTGAATCAATGGTGCAGGGATTATTCAAGGATATCACAATTAATATCCTTAAATCCCAATGTTCGACTATCTCTGACTTGGTGGTTAGATCACCATCGTTTAGTTCAAGGGGCCTCTTTTGTTCGTCAAACCTGGACTGTGATCACAACAGATGCAAGTCGTTCAGGTTGGGGAGCTGTCTGGGGATCTCTGACAGCGCAGGGGGTTTGGAAATCTCAAGAGGCGAGATTACCAATCAATATTTTGGAACTCCGTGTGATTCTCAGAGCTCTTCAGTTTTGGCCTCTTCTGAAGAGAGAACCGTTTATTTGTTTTCAGACAGACAATGTCACAACCGTGGCGTATGTCAATCATCAAGGTGGGACTCACAGTCCTCAAGCTATGAAAGAAGTATCTCGGATACTTGCTTGGGCGGAATCCAGCTCCTGTCTAATTTCTGCGGTCCATATCCCAGGTATAGACAATTGGAAAGCGGATTATCTCAGTCACCAGACTTTACATCCGGGAGAGTGGTCTCTTCACCCAGATGTGTTTTTTCAGATTGTTCAGATGTGGGGGCTTCCAGAAAAAGATCTGATGGCTTCTCATCTAAACAGGAAACTCCCCAGGTATCTGTCCAGGTCCAGGGATCCTCAGGCAGAAGCAGTGGATGCGTTGACACTTCCTTGGAGTTATCAACCTGCTTATATCTTTCCGCCTCTAGTTCTTCCAAGAGTGATTTCCAAAATCATAATGGAGCGTTCGTTTGTACTACTGGTGGCTCCAGCATGGCCACACAGGTTTTGGTATGCAGATCTTGTTCGGATGTCCAGTTGCCAACCTTGGCCACTTCCGTTAAGGCCAGACCTTCTATCTCAAGGCCCATTTTTCCATCAGGATCTCAAATCATTAAATTTGAAGGTATGGAGATTGAACGCTTAGTGCTTAGTCATAGAGGTTTCTCTGACTCAGTGATTAATACTATGTTGCAGGCTCGTAAATCTGTGTCTAGAAAGATTTATTATCGAGTTTGGAAGACTTACATTTCATGGTGTTCTTCTCATAAATTCTCTTGGCATTCTTTTATAATTCCTAGAATTTTACATTTTCTTCAGGATGGTTTAGATAAGGGTTTGTCTGCAAGTTCCTTGAAAGGACAAAGCTCTGCTCTTTATGTTCTGTTTCACAGAAAAATTGCTAATCTTCCTGATATTCATTGTTTTGTACAGGCTTTAGTTCGTATTAAGCCTGTTATTAAATCAATCTCTCCTCCTTGGAGTCTTAATTTGGTTTTGAAAGCTTTACAGGCTCCGCCGTTTGAGCCTATGCATTCTCTGGACATTAAATTACTTTCTTGGAAAGTATTGTTCCTTTTGGCCATCTCTTCTGCTAGAAGAGTTTCTGAATTATCTGCTCTTTCTTGTGAGTCTCCTTTTCTGATTTTTCATCAGGATAAGGCGGTCTTGCGGACTTCATTTACATTTTTACCTAAGGTTGTGAATTCCAACAACATTAGTAGAGAAATTGTTGTCCCTTCATTGTGTCCTAATCCTAAGAATTCTCTGGAGAGATCTTTACATTCTTTGCATGTGGTAAGAGCTTTGAAATATTATGTTGAAGCTACTAAAGATTTCAGAAAGACTTCAAGTCTATTTGTTATCTTTTCTGGTTCTAGGAAAGGTCAGAAGGCTTCTGCCATTTCTTTGGCATCTTGGTTAAAGCTTTTGATTCATCAGGCTTATTTGGAGTCGGGTAATTCCCCGCCTCAGAGGATTGCGGCTCATTCTACTAGGTCAGTTTCTACTTCCTGGGCTTTTAGGAATGAAGCTTCTGTTGATCAGATTTGCAAAGCAGCAACTTGGTCTTTTTTGCATACTTTTACTAAATTCTACCATTTTTATGTTTTTTCTTCATCAGAAGCAGTTTTTGGTAGAAAAGTACTTCAGGCAGCTGTTTCAGTTTGATTCTTCTGCTTATAATTTCAGTTTTTTTCATTATAAGATTAAAACTTTTGATTTGGGTTGTGGATTAATTTTTCAGCGGAATTGGCTGTCTTTATTTTTATCCCTCCCTCTCTAGTGACTCTAGCGTGGAGTGCCACATCTTGGGTATTTGCTATCCCATACGTCACTAGCTCATGGACTCTTGCCAATTACATGAAAGAAAACATAATTTATGTAAGAATTTACCTGATAAATTCATTTATTTCATATTGGCAAGATTCCATGAGACCCACCCTTTTTATGGTGGTTATGATTTTTTTGTATAAAGCACAATTATTCCAATTCCTTGTTGATGCTTTCGCTCCTTTCTTATCACCCCACTTCTTGGCTATTCGTTAAACTGAATTGTGGGTGTGGTGGGGGGTGTATTTATAGGCATTTTGAGGTTTGGGAAACTTTGCCCCTCCTGGTAGGAATGTATATCCCATACGTCACTAGCTCATGGACTCTTGCCAATATGAAAGAAATGAATTTATCAGGTAAATTCTTACATAAATTATGTTTTTTTTCTACTCTCCCCAGAGAAGCTAGAGTGGATCATAGAGGATTCACATCATTGACTCTCAATATTCTGCATTGAGATTGTGGAATGAATAATCAGTGCCGTAACTGTGCTAACTGGCCCAGGAAAAGAGATCAGAAAAACAAAAACAATACTCAAGGGGTCTGCCCAACAAAACAAAACAAAAAAGTTGTTTGCAATGCATAGTTTAGCCACTGATATATTTGGTTTATTATAAACATAACCACTCTTTACATTCACTAATGGGTTAAAAAAAAATAGACGTTTATTGTCATAACATTTTCATATGAACAGGCTACACAGGTTATGGAGCTGTGATTACAGATCAGTCATAACACATATATTTAGGCAACATACAAAAAAAATATTCCTTCAGGGTTTCAGTAAATGTAGTGAGAACATTATACATTATTCCAGCACAAACAATGGTAATGTGGAGCACTACGGCTCCAAGAGGAAATATATAGGTGGGTGCATGAGCATGCATCATAATTACTAAAATTAGATAGGGAGTAAAAATATATATTTTATATTTTTTCATTAATATCTGTTCCTGATATAAAAAAAAAGATTACGGTGCTGAACTTATTATTAAAGTGACTTTTATTGCAAAATAAAGAAACAAACTGGTAACCTCTGTTCTCTAATACCACAACAGCGAGAACATTGTTGCCTAACCTGTAGAAAGTGTCACAAATTGTCATGTGAATGTCTGAGTCACTGGTTAACACGTGAAACATTCTATTGGATAATGAGACCTGAGGCTAGTCTAGTGTAAGGTTATTATAGGAGTCGCCAGTCCACCGTGCGTCTGTACTTCCCTATTGCACATGTCAGATAGAGAACTAACCCTGAGAGGAGTGCTTTTAAGGTGGTATAAATACACAGCAAACGTCGTTTCTTGAAAAATAAATTATTATAGCTCATAAATAATGTTTTTAAATAGAAAATAAATAACCTCTTTTATTGCAGACTACACTATCAGACAAATTATATCAGCATTAAGTACAAAAGCAATAACTATCCCACCTTAACAACAATATACTGTAGCCATAGCTTTCGGAAGAGTCCATTTTTTTGACGAGGGGTGCCTTCTTCAATAAAACAAATAAAACCCAAATACTGTAACTATTTCTCTTAATTGAAAAAAAGAAAAATGAAATTAATCATTTTCAGACCCTTCATACAACATAACCCACGTATTTAGTACGATTAGCAATATAAAATAGGCACATAATGAGCTGTACCTACCTGAGGTATAAGCTATTTTTAGCATCAGCTCTTGCAATATAAAGAATTGTTAGACAAGAGAGCGAACATTCATTGCATTGCAGAGAGACAGCCGGGCACAGGAGTGTGGAGCAGGGCCTGGCACCGAGTAGGCGATATGAGGGGATCCAACTGAGAGCATCAGATTTGGACATAGCTTGGTGAGTAGGGGTATGTTATGTCACTCACATTTAGTATGTTCTCTAATTTCTCTGCCGTATCTACACCACACAGTACAAAGACGGCTATGGTCAATCACAGGAATACACAGTGACAGCAGGACCAGGGAGTCACAGCTGGAAGACAAAAATGAGCTCTTGGTGGCATGATGGGGCTGGGGATTTAACCCTCTAGTTTCCAAAGTGAATCTGATATTGCAACCCATACAGTGTGGTATCCATGGCTAATCATCTTGATTCTAGCTACTGATTATGGATGTTGGCCAATAATTTTATTGAAATGCCTGTGTGATGATGTTACTGATTCAAAGGGCTGGGCAGTATGATACAATGAACAACACAATGTATGGTATATGTACCTTGTTCAGTGACCACTGAAACTTGACGCTGAAAGGGTTAAACGTGCCTTATCATTCAATCTGCACAAATCTGGTTTTGTGGAAGCAACTGGTGGAGCTCCTAGCCTCTTTGGGTGATATCTGAGGGAGTCTGCAAAGCAAAGAGGAGGTGAAGTGATATGTGCTGAAATAGAGTTTAAAAGCAATATCTGACTACTGGTTTGTTCTAGTGCAACAAAACAGCTGATTTTGCCTTATTTGTCATAATATCATAATAGCTAAGTTTTAACCCAGACTGTATTATTTTATGGAACTTTTGCAAATGTATTTTAAAAATACCAATCTATTTTAAAACATATCGTGAAATGTGTAAGTAATATGCTGCTATTAAGACGTGCATACTGTTAATACATTTACAGTGTTTCTGCTTATCGCAAAACTGTGTTATATAGACATCCTACTACTACTTAGGCGATCATAAAAAAAAGCTTGCATGTCCTAAAAATGACAATGACATGGTGATGACAGATGTTTAATTGCAGTGCACCTCTGTATTATGATATTGTTCTTCATTAACATTTAACCTAAAAGTTGTATCACTGTAAAAATCTACATGCAGAGAAAAAAAAAGTACCAGTTGCATCTGTTCAATATTTTGATAGCAGCTTTAGAGACTGCAGTAATGGGATTCTGATGAGATGAAATGCAGTTATTTCTTTCAGTGTAAGTATACTTTCAGTGACCTGGCCAGATTATATGATATGACTTTACCAATCCCCAAAAATGTAAATCTGACTCTGTGGATTATTTTTATAGGCTTCTAGATTTCATGTTGGGCTATTTAGTATTTAGGCTGTTAATATGATTGGCAACTCCTGTAATATGGTCTTCTTTTGGAGATTTAGAGTAAAGTTTGTACATCTTGTGCTCATAAGATTTTAAAGGATATCATTTTGAGAGCGTAATTAATCCAGTTAGTTTTAGGCATTTAGTCTTTCATAAACAAATTTATCTCAAAAATATATTTTTTATGTCCAGTCCTCATCTTGCATATTTTAACTTACAGTAGAGCAATTTTCTCCTGCATGGTATGTGTGTCACTGTGAAGTACCATATTTGCAGGAAAAAAACATCCTATTCAAACCATCAATACTTTAAGGCGCTGCTTGACTATATATTTTTAAATGAGTATCTATCTATCTATTTATCTATCTATCTAAATATTAGTCATCAGTGGGGATATACACTCTCACATGGTTCATCCATCAAGGTGTCAGGAACAACAAATTAAGTAATAAGATCATAAAATAAAGAGCTATTTAGATATAGATATACATAAACTATGCAGGTGATTTCACCCCTTGGTTACATACAGGGTAATCAAGGCATAACTTGCTACAATAAGAACCTTGCTTGTCTTGAACAGATTTGTCAATGGTTTAAAGTGACATGAAACGCAAAAATGTTTCCAGTTAAATATTTGCATGATTCATATTTCAAATTTGCTTCATTCTCTTGGTATCCTTTGTTGAAGAAGCAGCAATGCACTACTTAGAGCTAGCTAAACATATCAGGTGAGCCAGTGACAAGAGGTATATATGTGTAGCCACCAATCAGCAACTAGCTTGCAATAGTGCATTGCTGCTCCTAAGCCTACCTAGATATGCTTTTGAACAATGGATACCAAGAGAACAAACCAAATTAGATAACAGAAGAAATGGAAATGTTGTTTACAATTGCATGCTCCACTTGTAATCTAGCCCATAGTTAAAGTAATCTCCAGAGCAGCAATGCACTTTTGTAGCTAGGTGAACACATATTGTAATTTAATAACAAGAGGCACCAACCACCAGCTAACTTACATTTGTGCATTTCTGTTCCTGTGCCTACATTGGTTTCTGATCATCTAAGGATACAAAAACTAAGTAAATTTGATAATAGAATTAAATCAAGTCTCTTAAAATGTCATGTTCTATCTGAACCAAAAAATACATGTCCCTATAATTCTCCCACCTACTACTGTCTGTCACTCCCTGTATCAGACTCCTACCCTTGGGCCTATTCAGATTGAAAGTGTGAGTCCTGTGTAATACAGAATGGAGGTCCTCCTCAGTGATTGTAACAAACAAGAGCAGTGTTGCGGCTTCGCACCAAGTCACCCTGTAGCAGGCTACTGAGGAAACAAGGAAGAGGACATAAAGCCACAAGCCTGCACTTAAAGGGACACTAAACCCATTTTTTTTCTTTCATGATTCAGATATAGCATGCAAATTTAAGCAACTTTCTAATTTACTCCTAGAATCAATTTTCCTTCGTTCTCTTGCTATCTTAATTTAAAAAGTAGGAATGTGATGCATAGGAGCCGGCCCATTTTTGGTTGAGAACCTGGGTTATGCTTGCTTATTGGTGGGTAAATGTAAGCCTCCAATAAGCAAGCGCTATCCATGGCGCTCAGCCTAAAATGGGATGGCTGCTAAGATTTACATTCCTGCTTTTAAAATAAAGATAGCAAGAAAACAAAGAAAAATAGATAATAGGAGTAAATTAGAAAGTTGCTTAAAATGCCATGCTCTATCTGAATCATGAAGGAAAACATTTTGGTTCAGTGTCCCTTTAAAAAAGCATCACTCTTTATTGCAACATCCCTGTGGTCACAGAGAGTGTTGGGAATTATATTTACCATATGTGACTTAGAATAGATGCAGTGGGCTGACAAAATAGGATGTAGAACCTGAACACATGCAGTATGGTGGTAGCTAAGGACTCTCAAACCTAGGTGCATTTTTTTTAAGGTGCTACAGATGTCTTGGTGAGTAGGTTTGTCAAGCCTTGGCTTAAAGGGACATGATACCCAAAAGTCGAATTGCTTGAAACAGATGCTTCATATCTGAAAAGCTCACTAGAAAATGTCACATGAAGGGAGATATTTTACCTTAACATTTCCTCATTGGTCACACCCTATTGTAAAGGGACTTTAAGAAGCCAGTCCGGTTGCTTGTCCGAGGATTTGCAAGGGAGAGAGAGTGCATCTGTCATGTTTAGTAACAGTCACTTTATTTCCGTCGTCATTTTAAGGAAGCTTGCTATGAAATCTCACCAGATTGTGGTGAAATTCCGCAAGAAGAGCAAAGTGTGAACTGATGATGCTGATTGGTTGATGTGTTTTTTTGTTTTTTTTTACCATACATATGACAATAGCTGAAGGATAACCGAGCTAAAGAAATATTGAGGTAAAATATATTCCTTATTACAAAGAGATGCACATGCTATATTTTTTGCCAGCTGCTTACAGCAGGGTTTGACAAACCCAGGCATCAGGGGAGCCACTGGCCCCCACTTCTGCACCTAAAATGTAGCCTGGTCACGGTGTGGCTGGATCCTTTCAAGGCCTCGCAGCTGTGAAATGCAAATACAACTTTGGCCAAGCCCTCCCTCTAATACCTCCTGCAAAGTCTCTTTACCAATGACACAACATGGGGATAGAACGAGTTAAAGGGACGTGAAACCCAAAATGTTTCTTTCATGTTTCAGACAGAGCATACAATTTCAAACATCCAGCCAATTTACTTCAATTATCAAATTTGCTTCATTCTCTTGGTATCTTTTGTTGAATGAGCAGCTATGCACTACTGGGAGCTAGCTGACCACACTGGGTTATCTAATGACAAGAGTCATATATGTGCAACCACCAATCGGCTTAATGCTTTGGGTCTATAGTCTCCAGAACACTGTGTAGTATTCAATGTGAGGCCTAACTAGTAATCTATAAAGCAACATAGGAACCTCACTTTTTCTGCTGATAATACAATTGGTTTTAGCTCATGGCATGGACACGATTTCTCGCACACACACACACACACACACACAATTTAACCCCTTAAGGTACAGTCGTCACTTTAAGATCCTAATATAATTTCTTAGTTATGTGTACAACTTTGTATTATACTGTCGTAATTTATTTTGCCCCCATTTCATGTATATTCTGTATTTTATGTGGCCAAGCTGATTAAAGGGGTAGAATGTAAGTACTGTAATGCTTTGCTCCTAGTGTCCAAGTGTACATGCCACTGTTCTGGAAGTAAAATGTAATACTTTTCATATACATACAAAGGCATCTTTTAGAACTCTATTGCCCAAATTAGCTTACTAAGACGGAAAGTTCCCTTTTGCCTGTTTGCATCACTATGCTAAATATTGTTTGGTCCCATTATATATATATATATATATATATATATATATATATATATATATATATATATATATATATATTACATTTGTATAGTACTGTAAACGAAAAAACTTTTATATTTGTATAAATAAAGCTACTTCACTCATTTAGTGGCCAGTCTGGAAGCACACACGTAACGTTGCCCTTAATTGCATGAGCAGTATATACTGCAACTGGCTGTATTGTCACATGGGTTGGACCAAACCTGCATAACAATGGTATTGCAATGGCATTGTACCTTTTTAATACTGCAAAAATTGATGTGATTCATTAATAAACACAGGACACAATAAATAGATGACACTGTAGCCCAATAAAATGCCCAGGGTTCATGAAGGAATTAGGGAAGTCGGTCTCTGCCTATACTGTGATTGAAGATTAATTTTCCTTCACTCAGTACAGCTGGTGCAGTAACTTAGAAGCAGACATTTTCTCCCCTGCTGCCTGGGCTGTAGTTACGCACACTGCGGGGTAAGCAGGGGGGACATGTATTGAGCCTGTGGACGTCACATTATAGTGCTGATGAACAGCACAATACATGTTCCTCCCTGCACACCTTACAGCATGTGTAACTCATTCAGGAAAACATTGCAGAGGTGGCAACTCTAGGAAGAAGTAGCGCAGGTTTTATAAAGTACAGCCCTGCCTGTATTCACTGTCTGTGTATACCCGTTCTTTGTTATTGTGCAGTAGTGTGTTCATGATACTCATGTAAATACACACCTTCACAAAACTACTCGGTCTATTGAGTATCAGAGTATTTATTGGCTGCCTATGCCCAGATCCTTATGTAGTTCATAAAACCAGTATAAAAGCTGCAAGAGGTACCAGCAGTCTCTTCTTCAAAAAACATGGGGCTACCGAGAAATCCTGAAACCATGTCCAGAAATGCTCAAACCCCACTAAGACCACCTAGACCAGCATCAACATTGTTTGGGCCACCCATACTACATATACAAGATTATGCTGCTGTTCTGTTCAGGCTGTAAGAGGCATGGCTGCCACTAGAAATTTTGGGGCCCCTTACTTAACCATTGATCAGGGCCCTCCACATGTGCAATTTTTGACCAAGTGACTTAAACGTATGCACTTTATTCTTAAGTGTAGTCAAACTTGGAAATGTTGTAAAGGTAGTAACACACAAACACAGAAACACACAGACACACTCTGAAACACACACTCACACATAAGGATTCACATATAGACACTCTAGCAGACATGCAAAGAAACACACAAACACAATCAGACACAGACACTCAGCACTTGTTTACTTCGACCTGACAAGTAATGACGTAGCAAAGAAAAAGTTCCAAACAAAGCCTTGAAAAATAAAAGCACATCTTTATTTGCCAGTTTAAATTTTCACAGGAGACATGTAGGTTCCTCCATAGTTGCAAAGAGTGACTAGTTTCGGTCTAACAGATCGTAATCATAGACTAATAGCTGTCATCTGAAACAGCTATTTAAGCTAATACATTGCTACTTTATTGGTTAAAAACAAATGGGCCAGGATTAACCCTATACACTCATATACAATTTACACAAGGATTGAAAAGACATGTATACATGGAAATAAATCAATGTGTTTACATTTCAATGAGAAATCAATAAGAAACAAATTCAGTACTAATTTGAGTCGAGGATGATAGTCATTCATTACTGCTAGAATAAAAAGTGCTTAAGAAAAACGTTACTAATTTATCAGCAGTGTTTACTACAAAATATTAAGCTAACATTTCTTAGACAGTGAATGCATAAAGAGTATAATAGATTGATTTCCTAAACCCTAAGCAGTTATAGATACATGTATCTGCCTAGGAATAGGTTATATCAGAAAGAATACAGAAATACAATAAGATGGCAATATTCACAATAGTAACAACTATATATCCTGAGGATTAGATGGGGCATTTATATACACACAATGAATATATTTGAATATATGCCTAACTAACAACTGAGACTTCAGGGGCAGACTCGGAAACAGCATAATTCATGTAAGTGACCATTATGTGCAAGTGTTATAAATGAGTAGGAATTAGACTTAATTTAAAAACTTAATCATTGACTACAATATTATACTGTGTAACAAGATAAGGTCTAAAGGAGCTTACATATCCCCGTATACATAAATACCATCCCAAGGCATACTCGAAACATACATTAAGAAACTATGCAGATAAGCAGTTATGTACATGGAGTATTAGACATAACCATAATGTACCCTGCATCCTAAAGATATATAGGTTGAATTGATATGTTATTATCAAGTACAGGCAGGGAAGGAAAACACTATTATCTGCCAGTAGTTGATAAGGTCAAACTCAGAGTTTGTCTGGATAATGCAGAACATGGTCGTTCCCCAGAAATGTAGAACAGGTGCTCCCTGACGGTGTGCCAACCTCTCTTGTAGTCCTGCCTATACATTGCTTTTGGCACCATGTGCACTCAACTAAATATATGACGAACGTGCTCTTACACTTTATGCATCCCTTAGTTTGAAACTCTTCACCTGTAATATGTAAAGGAGGTAGAAATGTTGGCAAAATCGCAAGAGGTGCATACTTTCTGCCACATTTAAACGTACCCTTAAAATGCATCCAAAAGCTAGCTGAGCTCATGTTGTCTTTCAGCATGCTAGGAGCAAGAATTTTAGAGAGAGTAACATTCTTTTTTGGGACAAACATGCAGCCTTTTTCAACAGTTTTTCTCAACCCCTTATCTCCCATCAAGATAGGTAGATTTCTCTTTATGACCTGACACACCTGTTCGTACTGATTAGAGTAAGAGGTAAGAAATTTGGGTTTTTGGTGTTCTTGAGACATTACTTTTGCCTGTAGCCCATGGATATCATTCAGTAATATTTCTCTATTTACACCCTGAATCTCAAAGAATGCTTTATCAATGACCCGTTTGGGGTATCCTCTTTTGATAACCCTGCCTTTTAGATTCCTGCTCTCCACATGGAAAGCACCATCCAGTGTACAGTTACGTTTGGCTCGTAAAAACTGTCCCTTTGCTATGCCTTTAAAAACGTGTTTTGGATGACAACTACGGGCATGTAGCAAGCTGATACTGAAATGGGCTTTCTGTAGAGAGCAGAAATTACTTTGCCTTTCTTAGCATTTCCCAAAAGGGACACATCCAGAAAGTTAATCCTGTCTTTCCACCATTCCAAGGTAAATTGTAAGCCTAGATTATTGAGATTCACGGTATCTACAAACTTACCAGCCATATGTAAATTAGAAGACCAAACAATAAGCAGGTTGTCTATGTACCTGATATATCTGATGATAGATGTAGAGGGAGTGGTACTACCTCCATAGACATGGGACCGCTCCCACCAACCCATAAACAGGTGGTGTAGGAGGGAGCAAATTTGGCTCCCATGGCAGTCCCACGTCTCTGGAGGTAGTAGCACCCCTGGAACATAAAAAAAATGATGTTCTATTAAAAATCTGACTATTCTAATAATTAGAACCTTAGCTTCTTGAGACAAATCGGTGTACAGATCCAGAAAGAAACTTACAGCAGTCAGGCCATGTGTGTGTGGTATGGAGGAGTACAGTGAAACCTCACCCACTGTTAGCCTGCTGTACTCCTCCCTCCACACCACAGACTCCGTTACCTGTAGAGCATGAGTTGTATCCCTTATATAGCTGGGAAGTTTCTGTACTAGGGGTTGCAGATAGTGATCTACCCATTTTGACAGGGGTTCAAGTAACGACCCAATGCCTGCCACAATGGGTCTCCCTCTTACATTGACAAGGCTTTTATGCACCTTTGGGAAGTGGTGGAATATAGGAGTCACTGGATCACTGACCAAAAGTTGATTTGCCATAGCTTGATCTATGAGTCCTCCCTCCACCACCTCATCCAATAAGTGCACCAGTTCTCTGCTAAAGGTATCAGTTGGATCTTTAGATAGGACAAGATAGGTGTCAACATCACTGAGTTGTCTAATCGCTTCTTTGACATAATCAAGCCTATCCATCATGATCACACTCCCACCTTTGTCTGATTGCCTGATTACAATCCCCTCATTCTTTTGGAGACTCACTAGTACCTCCCATTCATTTACAGATAGGTTAGTCAGGCCAGGTTTAATAGACTTTGAAAGGTCAGTGAGCTCTTCTACAACCCTTTTATGGAATACCTTTAGCGATTTGCCTCTCGTCTGAATTGGATAAAAGTTTGACTTATTTTTAAAGTTAGGTTTAGTACTAGAGACATGGGAATCATCTATCTCCCTACCTTCACCATAGAGTTCCTCCAAAGTGACCAAAGCAGATCTGTTTTCAAATGTCAAGTGATTATGTACTTTAGCTCCTATACCCAAAGGTCTTGATTCTACATGTGCTGATTGAGTATTTTCTGAGAAAAACTTTCTGTGAGTCAAATCCCTAATAAGATTATTTAGGTCAAGTATAGTCTGGAACAGGTCAAACTTTCTGGAGGGAACAAATCCTAGGCCATAATTCAAAAACCTAGTCTCCATATCTGTCAAATCATGTGTTGAGATATTAATAACCATGTTTAATGGTATTTCTTGGTTCTCAGTATATCTGAGTTGATCTGTACTCTCCTTAGCTACACTCCCAGTAGTTACTTTCCCCCCTCCTTGAAATTGTTTGGGGGCCCCGTGAAAAACCTGGGTATTAGTGTTGTAATTATGTTGTTGGTTTACAGCTGTCTTTGGTTTTGAATTAGGTGTTGGGGGTTCCACATATACATGTACATTGGTGGTCTTAGGTCTAGCCCCTTGTGTGTTATGACCTTTTAAAATACCCTTACTGTCACTACCTGAAGCAAGGCTATGCCCTGTATCTATTTTTTGTTCGTCTCCCTCAGAGGTCCCTTCCTCACCAGAGGCCCCCTCAAAGCTTGAGGCAAACCTCTCCTTATCTGTGTTATCATTCTCGGAGTTTGTTTGAATATATTGTAAAATTTAGAGTATACTTCATATTGATTAAACCTATTCATGTCAGATTGGATATTAGCAATCTTAGCTGACTGATCTTTTATATCGTACGTTGGAAATT
Organism: Bombina bombina; assembly: GCF_027579735.1. Taxonomy (NCBI): domain Eukaryota; kingdom Metazoa; phylum Chordata; class Amphibia; order Anura; family Bombinatoridae; genus Bombina; species Bombina bombina. The sequence goes on along the minus strand of NC_069499.1, from coordinate 312,128,910 downwards.
GATTTAGTCTCAGGCCCCTAGGGATCATCTTAAGTGCCAAATACTTGGACAAGATCCACTTATCCCACTTCAATTTCTGTTCCTTCAATTTAAAATACTCAAAGTCCTGAAATAGATCTCCCAACTTAGTTCTAGGAGAATCACAATTAAACACATCTTCCAAATCCAAAAGATCCAGGTTGTTTTCATCTATCTCTGTAAAAAAGAGTGTATAGTGTCCATGTCCTGTATTTCTTCCATATTATTAATGGAGACAAGCAAAAATAATGATAGATATATAGTGTTATGCCTATGGGATGATGCACTCTAAAGCATGTAGCATAAAAGATTCATTAGTGTTAACTGGGAAAGCACAAGTAACTTAAACCCCTGCTAAACTCATCTGCTAGCTCTGATGTATTATACGCACTGCTGGGAGGAAAACATACCAATTACCCAGCTGAGGGCTCAAAGCAGGAATCAGTGTGAGGAGTAAGCAAGGTCAGATCCCAGAAAAACTAAATATTTCTTACAGTGTTTGTCCGAGTGCATCAAGTCTTCACACACCCAGCTTCTGATCAGACGTGGGCTCCTCGGTGTGGTCTTAAGATGTGCAGCTAGGACCGTAGTTTAAGCGTGAGAGTGGAGACTCCGGTCTCTCCTGCTTACTAGTGGTTTACACGCAGTCTGCCATCACATGACCTTCCATCCACCAATCGGAACCGGCAAATAGTGAAATGTTTGCGAATACAAGTAACAAAAAGTTCCAAAGCAATAAGGCTTTAAATTAAAGAGTGGATGCCCCACTATCCACTAAACGTAGCAAAGAAAAAGTTCCAAACCAAGCCTTGAAAAATAAAAGCACATCTTTCTTTGCCAGTTTAAAATTCCACAGGAGACATGTAGGTCCCTCCATAGCTACAAAGAGTCGGACCGGTTTCGGTCTAACAGACCGTAATCATAAACTAATAGCTGTCATCTGACACAGCTATTTAAGCTAATTTATCGCTACCTGATTGGTTAAAAACAAATGTGCCAGGATTAACCCTATACACTAATAAACAATTTACACAAGGATTGAAAAGATATGTCTCCTGTGAAATTTTAAACTGGCAAATAAAGATGTGCTTTTATTTTTCAAGGCTTCGTTTGGAACTTTTTCTTTGCTACATTTAGTGGATAGTGGGGCATCCATTCTTTACCTTATTGCTTGGGAACTTTTTGCTACTTGTATTCACAAACATTCCACTATTTTCCGCTGACATCAGATATGGATGGAAGCCGGTTCCGATTGGTGGATGGAAGATCATGTGATGGCAGACAGCATGTAAAAAGACCAGACCAGAGTCTCCACTCTCACGCTTAAACTACGGTCCTAGCTGCACATCTTAAAGGGACATTATACACATTTTTTCTTTGCATAAATGTTTTGTAGATGATCTATTTATATAGCCCATAAAGGTTTTTTTTTATATAAATTTTATAGTTTTGCTTATTTGTAAATAACATTGCTCTGATTTTCAGACTCCTAACCAAGCCCCAAAGTTTTAGGAGAATACAGTCGGCTACCTTCTCCAGCTTGCTCCTGCTTGTGTAAAGGGTCTTTTCATATGCAAAAGAAGGGGGAGGGGGGAGTGTCTTATTTGCCACTTGCAGTGGGCTTTCCAGCTACCTTTTCAACAGAACTAAACTGTGAGCTTCTAAGTAAGTTTTTAAACAGTTTTATAATGGATTTTTATATCAGTATCTGTGCATCTTATTGTTTATAGTAGTGTCCATTGCATGCAGTTATATGAAAATGAGTGTAGACTGTCCCTTTAAGACTGCACCGAAGAGCCCACGTCAGCTCTCTACAGAAAGCCCACGTTTTTAAAGGCATAGCAAAGTGCCAGTTTTTTTGAGCAAAACGTAACTGTACACTGGATGGTGCTTTCCGTTGAGAAAAACTGTTGAAAAAGGCTGCATGTTCATCCCAAAAAGGAATGTTACTTTCGGTAATATTCTTGCTCCTAGCATGCTGAAAGAGAACAAGAGCTCAGCTAGCTCTTGGATGCATTTTAAGGGTACGTTCAAATGTGGCAGAAAGGTATACACCTCTTGCGATTTTGCCAACATTTCTACTTCCTTTAGATCACACATTACAGGTAAAGAGTTTCAAACTAAGGAATGCATAAACTGTAAGAGCACGTTTGTCATATATTTAGTTGAGTGCACATTGTGCCAAACACAATATATAGGCAGGACTACAAGAGAGGTTGGCACACGCATCATGGAGCACCTGTCCTACATTTCTGGAGAACGACCATGCAGACATTTTATAGAACAACATCAAAAAAATGTCAAAACTTTCAAATGGCAAGCTATTGAGCAGATTAGAAGACCACCAAGAGGTGTGTGGGGGGGGGGGGCAAATATCCTATACTCTTCAGACAGGAAACTTACTAAATTTTCAAACTACAGAGTTTGTTGCAACAGGGCTTCTACTGGCAGAGATAGTGTTTCCCTGCCTGTACTTGATAATAACATATCAATTCAACCTAGATATCTTTAGGATGCAGTGTACATTATGGTTATATCTAATACTCTGTGTGCATAACTGCTTATCTGCATATTTTTTCTTAATGTATGTTTCAAGTATGCCTTGGGAAGGTATTTATGTATACGGGGATATGTAAGCTCCTTTAGACCTTATCTTGTTAGGCAGCATAATATTGTAGTGAATGATTACGTTTTTAATTCAAGTCGAATTCCTACTAGTTTATAACACTTGTACATAATGGTCACTTACATGGATTATGCTGTTCCTGAGTCTGCCCCTGAAGTCTCAGTTGTTAGTTAGGCATATATTCAAATATATTCATTGTGTGTATATAAATGCCCCATCTAATCCTCAGGATATATAGTTGTTACTATTGTGAATATTGCCATCTTATTGTATTTCTGTATTCTTTCTTATGTAGCCTATTCCTAGGCAGATACATGTATCTATGACTGCTTGGGTTTGGGAACTCAATATATTATACTCTTTATGCATTCACTGTCTAAGAAAAGTTAGCTTAATATTTTGTAGTAAACACTGCTGATAAATTAGTAACGTTATTCTTAAGCACTTTTTATTCTAGAAGTAATGAATGACTATCATCCTCGACTCAAATTAGTACTGAATATGTTTCTTATTGATTTCTCATTGAAATGTAAACACATTGATCTATTTCCATGTATACATGTCTTTTCAATCCTTGTGTAAATTGTATATGAGTGTATAGGGTTAATCATGGCCCATTTGTTTTTAACCATTCAGGTAGCAATGTATTAGCTTAAAGGGACATGAAACCCACATTTTTTCTGTCATGATTTAGAAAGAGAATGCAATTTTAAACATCTTTCTAATTTACTTCTATTATCTAATTTGTTTTATTCTCTTGATATTCGTTGCTGAAAAGCATATCTAGATATGCTCAGTAGCTGCTGATTGGTTGCTGCACATAGAAGCCTCATGTGATTGGCTCACCCATGTGCATTGCTTTTTCTTCAAATAAGGATATCTAAAAAATGAAGCAAAATAAATAATAGAAGTAAATTGTAATGTTGTTTAAATTTGTATGTTCTATCTGAATCATGAAAGAAAGATTTTGGGTTTAGTGGCCCTTTAAATAGCTGTTTCAGATGACAGCTATTAGTTTATGATTACGGTCTGTTAGACCGAGACCGGTCAGACTCTTCTCAGCTATGGAGGAACCTACATGCCTCCTGTGGAATTTTAAACTGGCAAAGAAAGATGTGCTTTTATTTTTCAAGGCTTCGTTTGGAACTTTTTCTTTGCTTCGTTTAGTTGATAGTGAGGCATTCACTCCTTAATTTGAAGCCTTATTGCTTATGAACTTTTTGCTACTTGTATTCGCAAACATTTCACTATTTGCCGCTGACGTCAGATATGGATGGAAGCCGGTTTCGATTGGTGGATGGTAGGTCATGTGATGGCAGACTGTGTGTAAACCACTAGTTAGCAGAATAGACCGAAGTCTCCACTCTCACGCTTAAAACAAATAAAAAACAATTAACATTACATTCAAAATCTAATTCTCCATTGAATGTGTAATTATACATAACTAAAATAACTTTAAAGAGACAGTCAACTCCAACTAAATATTTATTGTTTAAAAAGATAGATAATCCTTTTATTACCCATTCCCCAGTTTGCATAACCAACACCGTAATATTAATACACTTTTTTAATCTCTGATTACCTTGTATCTAAGCCTCTTCTAACAGCCCCCTGATCACCTGACCTTTTTTATTTTTTATTATCTATTGACTTGCATTTTAGCCAGTTAGTGCTGTGTTGTGCACAACTCTGGGAGTGAGCACATTATCTATATGGCCCACGTGAACTAGCAGTCTCCTGTTGTGAAAAGCAAATAAAAAAGCATGTGATTTAGAGGCTGCCTATAGTGGCTTAGAAACAGGCAGAAATTTAGAGGTTTAAATGTTTTAAAGTATATTAATATAACAATGTTGTGTTATCTATCTTTTTAAACAATAACAATTATGGTGTAGACTGTACCTTTAATGTATATTTATTTTGTCCTATTTTGCTGTTATGTAAACCCTAGCTACTAACACTGAAATCCTGGCTTCCAAATCATGGAAGTTAGGTATAGATGTACAGACATGCTTTTTCTCACTCCTAAAATGTTTTACTGGTTCTTCAACATTCTTTTTGACTCCTGAGACTTATTTAGATTTATCAACTACTGCATTACTGTAAAATGCTACTTTTTGTTCCTCTTCTTGTAGAAAGCTACTTATTAAATGGCTCCTATGTAAATAAGAAGACAGATACATTTCTTTCTGACCACAATATGCCTATGAGTCTTTTTTTTTTCTCCCATCATTCATCTGACGTTTCCTGGTCTTTATGGTACTGATAGCTAAATATAGATGTCATATAATTGTTATTCTCTGTCAGTGGATGGTATCTAAAGATGTAATGAAAATAGTGTCACAAAATATGCCCATACCAGCTGCAGATGGGCATCATTTGTCTCACTGGCTCTAACTGCAGATCCTTATTTTCCCTCATCTCTTTAATCCTCTGCTTCAAGTCAGAGAGCTCCGAATAGATGACATTAAAATGTGTCAAAACAGCAAATCTATTCCTTTCAGCTCTGGCAGTCATTATATGAAACATGAGTGCCTGCAGCTTTTTTTTTTTCTACTAGCGTCTTTTTCCAATTATCAGCTATTCCTCTCCAAAGGGTTCCTTGTTATTCCACAAAGCAAGCACAGAGCTGCTATTTTGTCATTGTGTTCCCTCTCTCAGATACTAGGCTAGCTCTGATTGAGGTGGTGACCACCTGATGGGAAACTAAATGTGGTGTTAGGGGTGTGGCCAATCGAAGCCTGAAGTGCGTTGCTGAATACAGCTTCATAATCTGTTAGTGCACTCAAACTAATATGTATACCAGGACTTCTGACCCTTACACCTTTAATGCTAACTAAATAGATTGAAAGCTGTATTGGGCAGACTAAGCATCTGTGAATAATACTGTTTTCCATAATGTAGTGGTTACCTCATTGTTTGTATAATTCTATGCTGGCTCCCTCAGTAGTGAGTCAGTTGACGCTCTGGATTACACCACATAGATAGCAATTAGCACAATTATTTTCTGGCATCCATCAGAATATCCAGCTCTCCATTCCAATATATTTAAAGGGACATGAAACCAAAACGTTTTCTTTCATGATTTAGATAGAGCATACATTTTTAAACAGCTTTCCAATTGACTTCTTTTATTTAATTTGTTTTATTCTCTTAGTATCCTTTGTTAAAAAGCACATCTAGATAGGCTCAGGAGCTGGGAACTAGCTGCTAATTGTTTTCTGCAGATATATGCCTCTTGTGAATGGCTTACCGATGTGTTCAGCTAATTCCCAGTAGTGCATTGTTGTTCCTTCAAGAAAGGATACCAAGAGAATAAAGCAAAATTGATAACAGAAGTTAATTAGAAAAATGTTTACAATTGTATGTTTTATCTAAATCATGAAAGAACAATGTTGTGTTTCATGTCCCTTTAAAGGTACAGTCTAGTCCAAAATAATTTTTTTCATAAAAACAAGAGACTAGTTCATTATAAGAATATGTTTACAACACTAAGGGTCTGGATTACTGCAACATAAATACTGAGAATACAGTATATTACTAATTTATAAACCAACCCTGTTAGAAGTGCTATAAACCAACTGAATGGAATTGATATACAAATTTAACCCAAATTAAGACAGCTATACTGTCTATTAACTGAGGTCTCACATCAATATTATATTCTTGTGATGAAAACAAATACCTCCATTCTGCCTAGTTTCTATAAACTATAAGATACGTGCACAGATTCTTAACCTGTATCTCTAGACCCTTATAGACTTCCAATTATATATCAGATCTGATACAATAGTCACACATATATTGATAATCGATTATAGAAGGTGATCTAAGTGTGGTTTTAAAATAATTCCTAATTGTATATGTTATTTAATAAAAGTTATTTTTTAATTAGTTTCACAAGTTTAGTATTCTCATGCTATCTTAACTTATTAGATGTAAAAGTCATAAACCTTGAGTGCTATCAGGTGTATTCTTATAATGAACTAGTCTCTTCTTGTTCTATGAAATTATTAATGCCTTAATACACTAGCACCCTTACCCGATATTATAAAAGATACAGAAATTCTGTGTTATTACAGGGGAACTACACTGAGGTTTTTTTATTAACCATTAAGTAGTGCCATTGGTTTTCTCTTTTAGTCCAAAATAAACTTTCATGATTTAGATAGAGAATGTAATTTTTAAATATTTTTCCAATTTACTTTTATCACCAGTTTTGCTTTGTTCTTTTGGTATTCTTAGTTGAAAGCTAAACCTAGGATGTTCATATGCTAATTTCTAAGCCCATTAAGTCTGCCTCTTCTCTCAGGGCATTTTGACAGTTTTTCACCACTAGAGGGTGTTAGTTCATGTGTGTCATATAGATAACACTGTGCTCACACTCGTGGAGTTCCAGTGAGCCAGCTAAAATGCAAGTGTGTCAAAAGAACTGAAATAAGGGGTCAGTCTGCAGAGGCTTAGATACAAGGTAATCACAGAGGTAAAAAGTGTATTTATATAACTACACTGTGTGCAGAATTATTAGGCAAATGAGTATTTTGACCACATCATCCTCTTTATGCATGTTGTCTTACTCCAAGCTGTATAGGCTTGAAAGCCTACTACCAATTAAGCATATTAGGTGATGTGCATCTCTGTAATGAGAAGGGGTGTGGTCTAAGGACATCAACACCCTATATCAGGTGTGCATAATATTAAGCAACTTCCTTTCCTTTGGCAAAATGGGTCAAAAGAAGGACTTGAAAGGCTCAGAAAAGTCAAAAATAGTGAGATATCTTGCAGAGGGATGCAGCACTCTTAAAATTGCAAAGCTTCTGAAGCGTGATCATCGAACAATCAAGCATTTCATTCAAAATAGTCAACAGGGTCGCAAGAAGCGTGTGGAAAAACCAAGGCGCAAAATAACTGCCCATGAACTGAGAAAAGTCAAGCGTGCAGCTGCCAAGATGCCACTTGCCACCAGTTTGGCCATATTTCAGAGCTGCAACATCACTGGAGTGCCCAAAAGCACAAGGTGTGCAATACTCAGAGACATGGCCAAGGTAAGAAAGGCTGAAAGACGACCACCACTGAACAAGACACACAAGCTGAAACGTCAAGACTGGGCCAAGAAATATCTCAAGACTGATTTTTCTAAGGTTTTATGGACTGATGAAATGAGAGTGAGTCTTGATGGGCCAGATGGATGGGCCCGTGGCTGGATTGGTAAAGGGCAGAGAGCTCCAGTCCGACTCTGACGCCAGCAAGGTGGAGGTGGAGTACTGGTTTGGGCTGGTATCATCAAAGATGAGCTTGTGGGGCCTTTTCGGGTTGAGGATGGAGTCAAGCTCAACTCCCAGTCCTACTGCCAGTTTCTGGAAGACACCTTCTTCAAGCAGTGGTACAGGAAGAAGTCTGCATCCTTCAAGTAAAACATGATTTTCATGCAGGACAATGCTCCATCACACGCATCCAAGTACTCCACAGCATGGCTGGCAAGAAAGGGTATAAAAGAAGAAAATCTAATGACATGGCCTCCTTGTTCACCTGATCTGAACCCCATTGAGAACCTGTGGTCCATCATCAAATGTGAGATTTACAAGGAGGGAAAACAGTACACCTCTCCGAACAGTGTCTGGGAGGCTGTGGTTGCTGCTGCACGCAATGTTGATGGTGAACAGATCAAAACACTGACAGAATCCATGGATGGCAGGCTTTTGAGTGTCCTTGCAAAGAAAGGTGGCTATATTGGTCACTGATTTGTTTTTGTTTTGTTTTTGAATGTCAGAAATGTATATTTGTGAATGTTGAGATGTTATATTGGTTTCACTGGTAAAAATAAATAATTGAAATGGGTATATATTTGTTTTTTGTTAAGTTGCCTAATAATTATGCACAGTAATAGTCACCTGCACACACAGATATCCCCCTAAAATAGCTATAACTAAAAACAAACTAAAAACTACTTCCAAAACTATTCAGCTTTGATATTAATGAGTTTTTTGGGTTCATTGAGAACATGGTTGTTGTTCAATAATAAAATTAATCCTCGAAAATACAACTTGCCTAATAATTCTGCACTCCCTGTATTTTAGTTATGCAAAACTAGGTAATGGGTAATAAAGGGATTATCTATCTTTTTAAACAATAACAATTCTGGTGTAGACTGTCCCTTTAACATTAGCACTAGTTAGCTGCTGAAAAGATCACTTTAGTTGGCTTTGGAGGAACAAAATATTCATTTGATGTTAGATAAGAAACAATAACTTTTAGGTTTCATCATCAGCTGCCCTTATCTAGCTTGTTACAGACAATATAGCTTGTAAGCTTTGTTGATGTGAATTTTTGATAAGATGCCAACATTGGCAATTGTGGATTTGATTTTATCAATTTCCACTGATTCCATACAAATATATTTTTAATATTGTATAATAGATGTGCATGTCAACATATGTCTTTCATGGTTCAGCATGCAATTTTAAGACAATTCTATTACCATATTTACTTTTATTCTCTTGTAATCCTTTTAAAAGCATACCTAGGTATACTCTGGAGCAGCAATGGACTACTGGTAGCTAGCAGGTGATTGGTGGCTAATCACATATCCCTCTTGTCATTGGCTAACCAAATGTGTACAGCTAGGTCCAAGTAGTGCATTACTGCTCTGTAGCTGCATTTAACTATGTGTTTAATCCATTTGCATAGTTAAGTTACATGCAAGCAATATTGTAATAATAAGTTGTACAACAGAGTATTTTCTTTATGCACCCTCATGCCCCTTTAAAGGGAGTCTACTCCAAAAAAATGTATTGTTTAAAAAGATAGATAATCCTTTATCATCCATCACCCAGTTTTGCATAACCAACACGGTTATATTAATATACGTTTTACCTCGTATCTAAGCCTCTGCAGACTGCCCCGTTACCACATGACTCTTTATTATTTATTGACTTGCACTTTAGCCAATTAGTGCAGTGTCATGCGCAACTCCACAAAATAGAGCACAATGTTACCTATATGGCCCACATGGATTATTAGTCTCTTGTGAAAAGCTAATAAGAGGCTGCCTGTAGTGGCTTAGAAACAGGCAGAAATGTAGAGGTATAAATGTTATAAAGTATATTAATATAACAATGTTGGTTGTGCAAAGCTGGGGAATGAGTAGTAAAGGCGTTATCTATCTTTTTAAACAACAACACTTTTGGTGTAGACTGTCCCTTTAATTTTACTGTACATGCTTAGTTTGTGGGGATCTTGTAACCTATAGTATTTTTCTGCTGCACAAGCAGTGTACAAGCTTATTTAGCAAACAAAGCCAGGGTACTTTCATCAGATAATCTGAATATATTGTTAACCTAACAATTATTTTAATTAAATACATCTTGTTGGCATTTAGCATTATGTCAGCAGCGTTTACCATAGGTACAAAAGTGGGTCAGTAACCGGAAACTATAATATAAATGTTTTAATAATGTAACCCTGATCTTCTCTTTTTCTTCTAAAGAGGCTAAGCATATTTTAGACAGGTTAATCTATGATGGATTACAGTTTGTTCTCCCCTGGTCCCTCACTCATTTCAGTGCACTAAAGCACCCATGTGAAGAGGTTAATGCAGCATTAAAGATGATCATGAAATATTAATGCTTGCATGTTCTCTCACTGACTCACTGATGCCTTTTGCCCTTGTGTTGGTTTTGCAACGATGACATTCTTAAGTAATGAATCGGAAGTGATTTGCTGCATTTCACACTGGCAGCTGCAGAGCTGTACAATACACCATCTAACATGTGGTAAAGAAGAAATACCACTAGCCCAGTGTTAAACTGACTAACCCAAAAAAGGAGGGGGAGCATATTGGTATCCTGGGTAACAGACCCAGAATAATTCAGAATCTAAATATGGGAAAGTATCTTTAAAGGGACAGTCAACACCAGAATTGTTATTGTTTTAAAAGATAGATAATCCCTTTATTACCTATTCCCCAGTTTTGCATAACCAACACTGTTATATTAATATACTTTTTACCTCTGTGATTAACTTGTATCTAAGCATCTTCTGACAGCCCCCTGACCACATGACTGTTTATTATCTATTGACTTTGATTTTAGCCAATTAGTGCAGTATCTGCCACAATCCATGGGTGTGACCAAAATGTTACTTATATGGTTTACATGAATTAGCTCTCCCGTGTTGTGAAAAGCAAATAAAAAAGCATGTGATAAGAGGCGGTCTTTAAAGGGACATTAAACACTAAATAAATTCTAGGATAGGATGATGGATTCAATGAAAAGATTAGTCTGAAAATAGCATGTAGATGTTTTTTTTAAGTTTCATTAGTTGTTTAAATATTGACAAAATAAGTGTAAAATTTTAGTGCGTATAAAACAGTGGGAGCTGCCATGTTGTAACTTAGGTTTTTCTTTTCTGCTGTGGCCCAATTAGGGACAGTTATAAATTGGTCACTAGAGTGTGCAGCCAATGGCTGTGTGTAATATAACAGTGTTCTGCACTTCCCTTCTAACTGGAACTGAAAAGGTCACAATTTCATAACGGAATTACAGGAAAAGGGAACAAAAAAAATAATGAAAGTATATTGTAGAGTTTTTCTTATGTATACAGTTTATCATTTTAGATTACAGTCTTAAAGTGTTTAATGTCCCTTTTAAGGGCTTAGAAATTATCATATGAGCCTTCCTAAGTTTGGCTTTCAACTAAGAATACCAAGAGAAGAAAGCAAAATTAGTGATAAAAGTAAATTGGAAAGTTGTTTAAAATTACATGCCCTATTTGAAACATAGAAGTTTTTTTTTTTTGGACTTGACTGTTGCTTTAAATGGAATATCTAGTCTTGCTAGCCACAACACCAATGCTTTGAGTAATGTGCATTATGTTATTCAAGGATCAGAAGTTATATCAGTTTTGCTTTTGTCCATTGGAAAGCTTTGCTGTTTGCTTAAAGTGAAGGTAAACTTAGCAGGATTCGATTATAGTCAATGTAAATACTTATAAAATGAATGGTACTTTAATTCATGAATTTGTTTAATTTCATGTATTTACCAAGTTATCACCTTATTTGTTTCTATTTCGTATCGTTTCCAAAACAACCTGTTTTTTTTTTTTTCTGTCCGGTCACGTTCTTGCATCATCCAATAGTAAGTCTGGCCATTAGGCGGCCGTCATTTTACGTCACAACAGTCCTTGACGTTCTGCGCATGCGTTGGCATTACTTCCTCTCCCTTCCAAGCCGGGCTCGCTCCAGTTTATCGCATGCGCAATTCCGACAGATAAAAGCAAACACTGAGTACGTCGTCTGTTGAATGCAAATTGAAACAGTATCTTTGGCTGCAACATGTTCCTGCGCTTTAGGTCTAAAAGGATTTCAGTCACGCAGGCGCAAATAGAATATACTGTGAAGTGTACGCATGCGCAAATTGTCCGGCAAGCGAGAACGCGCTTTTGAAGTACGTATAGAGTGGGTGGGACCGCTCTGAACGTAATAGAGTGAAAAACCAGGAAATTCATGGAGGGAGGAGCTAGGAATGGCAGAGTACGTAAATAACAATACTTTGTAATACAATCATATATATTCAAATAATTTTAAAAAATTAGCGATCATACTATATAGTATATGAGTAATATAATAAAGGTTACAAAAACGGAAAACTTTACCTTCACTTTAAATGGACATAAAACCCAACATTTTTCTTTTTTATGATATAGATATAGAATACAATTTTAAACAATTTTCCAGTTTACTTCTGTTATCTAATTTGCTTCATACTCTTGGTATCAATTGTTGAATAAACAGCAATGCACTAGGTGAGCCAAAAACATAGGCATCTATGTGCAGCCACCAATGTGCACTGGTATTAAAAGTTGAGCACAATGCAAACGCGAGCTTGCATTCTGAATGGGCAGCATTCTGCTCATGAGAGCACGCTTCCATAGGCTCCAACGGGAGCCTCGTTCTCATGTCTCACGGCATGAGAACTAGCGTAGCAAAGGGTGCAAGTCACGCAGCGATGGCAGCAAATTGACTATATTCATATATATATATATATATATATATATATATATATATATATATATATATATATATATATATAATGTGTGTGTGTGTATACACATATTAACACATAAATATATACGATTATAAGCATATACATATTTACTAGTAACACACAGTTCCCATAGACCTCTATGTAAAGGCACTTTTCACCCCACACCCACAAACTTTAAACCCTCATAACTGCTTATAGCAGTTTTCTTTTACAAGATATGACGAGTCCACAGAGTTCATCCTTACTTGTGGGATTTATCCTCCTGCTAACAGGAAGTGGCAAGGAGCACAACAGCAGAGCTGTATATATAGCTCCTCCCTTCCCTCCACCTCCAGTCATTCTCTTTGCCTGTGTTAGTAATAGGAAGAGGTAAAGGAAGAGGTAAAGTGAGGTGTTAGTTTAGATTCTTCAATCAAGAAGTTTTTTTATTTTAAAATGGTGCCAGTGAATGCTATTTTCCTCGTCAGTCTGGATTCCCAAGAGGAATGGAGACATTATTTTTTTCTGCCCTGATGTTGATGATCTTAGCAAACGTTATCTAAGATCCATTCTGGTTCCCACAGAGTTTCTGAAGGTAGTGTAAGAAAAATCTTCAGTGTGGAGAACGGTGTCATGCTACAAGCAGCATTGAGGTATGTTCAGTCTTTTACTTCTGGGGAGACTTGTTATATCAGAACAGGCTGACATTATTCCCTGCCGGGGAAGTGGTAAGCAGTAGGCACTATATGCTTTATGGTGGAACTGGAATTACCGTTTTTTATATTGATGCTATATGTTATATGTGACTCAATTTGGGCTAGACACTGGGAGATGCGGTTGAGAGACTGTCCTATTATTTGTATAATTGGCCTGTAAAAGATGGCTGTTTATTGTAGTCGTTACATTTTTACTATAATTAGGGGACCACATGGCTTCACTGATTTTTCTTCCCATGCGGTTGTGGGGACGGCTAGTGCAATGCCCATGGTGGGCGAGGCCTATTTTGCGCGCTCAGACGCGCAGTTTCTCTTCAGTACAAGGCAGCAAAGCTCTAGCTCCGGTGGGGCCCAAGTTAGATTTTTAATCAACGGATCGTTATTGTCACAGAATTGAGTACCCTGGGGGAAGGTAGGCGCAACAGCAGAGCTGTGGCGAGGTGCAGGGGCTGATATTGTTTTAAAAAATTTGTTATATCAAATAAAGATGCTATAAAATGTCACTTAGCATTTTCTAACAAAGTGTGCAATAATATTTAGCTAATTTGAGCTTATTATATTTTTTATCGCTGTTTTTTGTGAGATACAGAAAAATTGTTGCGCTTTTATTATTTAAAGGCGCAGTACACTTTTTTTGAAAATTTTTCTGAGTCAATACTTAAGGTTAAAAACGACTATTGTTGCTATTGCTAGTCTGTTTAACATGTCTGAACTTGAGGAAACTCCTTGTGTTTAGATGCCATTGTGGAACCCCCTCTTACTTTGTGTCCCTCTTGTACTGAAAGGTCCTTACAATGTAAAAAACATATTTTATGTAAAGAAAGTGTGCCTAAGGATGATTCTCAGTCTGAGGAGAATCAGGATATGCTGCCAAATTCTCCCCAAGTGTCACAACCTTTAACGCCCACCCAAGCGACGTCTGGTTCCTCAACCGCGTCTAATTAATTTACTCTGCAGGATATGGCTGCAGTTATGTCAACTACTACTCTTACAGAGGTTTTATCTAAGTTGCCAGTTTTGACAGAAGTCAATGTAAATACTGAGTCCTCTAATGCTTTGTTGGCTATTTCCGATGTACCCTCACAGGGATCTGATTTGGGGGTCAGGGAACTTCTGTCTGAGGGGGAACTTTCCAATTCGGGAAGTGTGTTGCCTCAGACGTATTCGGACGTCATGTCCTTTTGGTTTAAGCTTAAACACCTCCGCCTGTTACTTCGGGAGGTTTTAGCAACCCTTCATTCATTTACTTCGGGAGGTTTTAGCAACCCTTCATTCATTTACTTCAGGAGGTTTTAGCAACCCTTTATTCACTGTCAATTTAGGTTTTACCAATCACCATATTGGACATATTGTTCAGAAATACACATTAGGCTGCACTAAGCCCAAGAGCATATATCCAGTACATCTTTGTTTAACGGTTGTTCACCTTAGTGTGTTAACATCACCATGTTCTAGTTATTGTAAATTCAACCAAATTGTCCAGCATTTTTATGATATATTGTTAAATACATGGATCCATGTGAATCTATTTATTGTATTTCATTTTAATTATGTCTGTATAAGATATTTTACCCACCAGCTGTTTTTAATTTATGGAATAAATTGTATTTTAAAACAGTGTGTTGAGCCTTGTATATGATTTTATTTTGAACCCTGTCTCAATAGTTGGCGCTTTGATATTTTTCTGATTTTCCATTATATATTGACCACTAGGGGTCCTTTATCAGAGCTAAGGGTCAATTTAGCAGTAGGCGCTAAGTGTATTTTTCTAAAACCCTATTCGTGCCTGACTTGAAGGAAATCATGTCTGACATTACAGGAGGTAAGGGTCATCTCCTACCTCAAGATAAGATTGCTAAATTGAGGGGTAAACAAAATAATTTTCGTTCCTTTCGGAACTTTAAAGGAGTACCCTTTTCTTCCGCCAAACAGGACGGGAATTTTGCTCAGGCCAAGTCCGTCTGGAGACCCAACCAGGCTTGGAACAAGGGTAAACAACCCAATAAGCACACTGCTACTACCAAGACAGCATGAAGTGGCGGCCCCCGATCCGGGACCGGATCTAGTAGGGGGCAGACTTTCTCTCTTTGCCCAGGCTTGGGCAAGAGATGTTCAGGACCCCTGGGCACTGGAAATCGTGACCCACGGGTATCAACTGGAATTCAAAAATTTTCTCCCCAGGGTGAGATTTCTTCTTTCACGATTGTCTGTAGACCAAATAAAAAGAGAGGTGTTCTTACGTTGTGTAAAAGACCTCTCTACTATGGGAGTAATTTGTCCCGTTCCAAGACTGGAACAGGGGCAGGGGTTTTACTCAAATCTCTTTGTGGTTCCCAAAAAAGAGGGAACATTCAGACCCATTTTAGATCTCAAGAGTCTAAACAAGTTTCTCAGAGTCCTATCTTTCAAGATGGAGACTATTCGAACAATTTAACCAATGATCCAGGAGGGTCAATATATGACTACCGTGGACTTGAAGGATGCATACCTTCATATTCCTATCTACAAGGATCATCATTAGTACCTAAGGTTTGCCTTCCTGGACAAACATTTTCAGTTTGTGGCTCTTCCCTTTGGGTTGGCCAAAGCACCCAGGATCTTCACGAAGGTTCTAGGGTCCCTTCTGACGGTTCTCAGGCCGCGGGGCATTGCAGTAGCGCCTTAACTGGACGATATTCTGATCCAGGCGTCGACTTATCATCTGACAAAATCTCATACAGACACGGTGTTGTCCTTTCTGAGAACTCACGGATGGAAGGTGAATCTAGAGACAAGTTCACTAATTCCACAGACAAAGGTTCCCTTCTTGGGAACTCTGATAGATTCTATATCCATGAAGATTTTTCTGACAGAGGTCAGAAAGTCAAAGATTCTAAATACATGCCGAGCCCTTCAGCCATCAGTGGCTCAGTGCATGGAAGTAATTGGATTGATGGTGGCAGCAATGGACATCATTCCGTTTGCTCAATTTCATCTCAGACCACTGCAACTGTGCATGCTCGGACAGTGGAATGGGGATTACACAAATTTATCTCCTCAGATAAATCTGGACCAGGAGACCAGAGAATCTCTTCTTTAGTGGATGTCGCCAGATCATCTGTCCCAAGGGACGTGTTTCCGCAGACACTCATGGGTGATAGTGCCAACGGACGCCAGTCTACTAGGCTGGGGTGCAGTCTGGGATTCCCTGAAGGCTCAGGGTGTGTGGACTCAGGTGGAGTCTCTACTTCCAATCAATATTCTGGAATTGAGAGCAATATTCAATGCACTTCAGGCGTGGCCTCAGTTGGCTTTGGCCAAATTCATCCGTTTTCAGTCGGACAACATCACAACTGTGGCTTACATCAATCATCAGGGAGGAATGAGGAGTTCCATAGCGATGACAGAAGTATCCAAGATAATTCGATGGGCGGAGGCTCACTCTTGTTATCTGTCAGCAATCTACATCCCAGGAGTGGACAACTGGTAAGCAGATTTTTTAAGCCGACAGGCATTTCATCCGGGGGAGTGGGAACTCCATCCGGAGGTCTTTGCCTCCCTGATTCTCCAATGGGGCAGACCGGAATTGGATCTGATGGCGTCTCGACAGAATGCCAAGCTCCCAAGATACGGATCCAGGTCGAGGGATCCTCAGGCCAAACTGATAGATGCCTTGGCAGTGCCTTGGTCGTTCAACCTAGCTTATGTGTTTCCACCGTTTCCTCTCCTTCCCCGGGTGATTGCTCGGATCAAACAGGAGAGAGCTTCAGTAATTCTAATTGCGCCTGAGTGGCCACACAAGACTTAGTATGCAGATCTAGTGGACATGTCCTCTCTGCCTCCGTGGACACTTCCTTTCAGACAGGATCTTCTCATTCAAGGTCCTTTCCAACATCCAAATCTAATTTCTCTGCAGCTGACTGCTTGGAGATTGAACGCTTAATTTTATCTAAGCGGGGGTTCTCTGATTCAGTCATTGATACTTTGATTCAAGCACGTAAACCTGTTACTAGAAAGATTTACCATAAGATATGGCGTAAATATCTTTTTTGGTGCGAATCCAAGAACTACTCATGGAGTAGAGTTAGGATCCCCAGGATTCTGTCTTTTCTCCAAGAAGGATTGGAGAAAGGGTTGTCAGCAAGTTCCTTAAAGGGACAAATCTCTGCTTTGTAAATTTTACTTCACAAACATTTGGCAGACGTTCAGTCCTTTTGTCAGGCTTTGACCAGGATCAAGCCTGTGTTTAGACCGATTGCTCCACCCTGGAGTTTGAATTTAGTTCTGAATGTTCTTCAAGGGGTTCCGTTTGAACCCATGCATTCCATAGATATTAAGTTGTTATCTTGGAAAGTTTTGTTTTTGGTTGCTATTTCTTCTGCTCGTAGAGTTTCTGAGCTTTCAGCGTTACAATGTGACTTACCTTATCTTATCTTTCATTCTGATAAGGTGGTTTTACGTACCAAACCTGGTTTCCTTCCTAAGGTTGTTTCTAATAAGAATATTAATCAGGAAATTGTTGTTCCTTCATTATGTCCTAACCCTTCTTCTAAAAAGGAGCGTATGTTGCATAACTTGGACGTGATCCGTGCCCTGAAGTATTACTTACAGACGACTAAGGATTTCCGTCAATCATCTTCATTATTCATTGTTTTTTTTTCTGGAAAGCGTAGGGGTCAGAAAGCTACGGCTACCTCTCTTTCCTTTTGGCTGAAGAGTATCATCCGTCTGGCATATGAGACTGCTGGACAGCAGCCTCCTGAAAGAATTATGGCTCATTCCACTAGGGCTGTGGCTTCCTCATGGGCATTTAAAAACAATGCTTCTGTTGAACAGATTTGCAAGGCTGCAACTTGGTCGTCTCTTCACACTTTTTCAAAATTCTACAAATTTGATACTTTTGCTTCTTCTGAAGCTGTTTTTTGGGGAAAGGTTCTTCAAGCAGTGGTGCCTTCCATTTAGGTTCCTGTCTTTTCCCTCCCTTTTATCCGTGTCCTATAGCTTTGGTATTGTACCCCACAAGTAAGGATGAAATTCGTGGACTCGTCATATCTTGTAAAAGAAAAGGAAATTTATGCTTACCTGATAAATTTCTTTTACGATATGACGAGTCCACGGCCCACCCTGTTATTTCTAAGACAGGTATGTACTTATTTTTAAACTTCAGTCACCTCTGCACCTTTGGCTTTTCCTTTCTCTTCCTAACTGCTCTTTGCCATTTCCTGTTAGCAGGAGGATAAATCCCACAAGTAAGGATGAAATCCGTGGACTCGTCATTTCGTAAAAGAAATAAATTTATCAGGTAAGCATAAATTTCCTTTTTTATTAAAAACAATTAATTATATTACACTTGATTTTGAGGGCATTTGGTGGACATTTATAAAATTAACCAGATATCTGGCCTCTGATTAATATTTATAAGCACTAATTGCTACCGCAAGCTGGAGGGCACAATAAATTAGTGCTCCACTTGTAATCTAGCCCTATGTAAGGTTCTCCAGTAGAATGCTAAAAGATTGAATCAGGAAGCACCTTAAAGGGACATTCCAGCCAAAACTAGAATGTATATGGATGCATTTCAGTTTTGAATAGAAGCATTTTTTGCAATATACATTTATTATCAAAAATGCTTCTAGCAAAAGCTATAGCATTTTAAGTGCATTCAAATATGGTCTGTGCATCAGCATTTTAAACACAACACTTGCTCAAAGAACTTAAGATGCTTGCATCATCTGATAATTTCTAAATTTGTTCATTGTTAATATGATTCAAGTCTTACTGGTGCTCTGAGCAGCTGCAGTATTTAAAATATCTAGCTATGCTTCACATGCACTTGCAAAGAAAAATGTTAACTTTTACTAGAAGCATTTTTTTACCACTACATGTATTGTTTCTATTCAGACATGATTAATCTATGGGCATTTAAATTTACCGACATAGGTCTAGATTATGAGTGGAACACTATGTATCGTTCGTGCACTAACTACATTCGACTTCGGCTTTTTACATGCATTGGATAACGTGTGTATTACAAGTTGAAAGTATTTTTTTTCTAACCTGACACACGCAAAAAGCCAAACATATAATATCGCAACCATGTTAACGTACTCTCCCATAGACTTCAATGGACCTTGAAAAGTTCTAACAGAAATCGCCATAAACTGCCTAATCTAATAACCCCTAAACTTCCACATAGCCCACTGCAAAAGTACCCCACTACATTATTAACCCATAAACCACCACAGCCCCACGTCGCAAAGTTTGATCATTAAATGCAATTGTGTTTGAGCATTCGCATTTACTTTCAACTTGTAATACAAGCGCACATTGGGGCTCAACGCAGCCCATAGAAAATAGTGAGAGTGTAAATTACTGCAAGTTTGCGTAAACTAATTTGTGGTAATTTAAACAGCACACTACTTGCAAGCATAACAACACTGCAATCACGTTTAGGTTCCTCATGCAAATCATATTGCACCACTCGTAATCTGGCCCATAGATCCACCAAAAACACCCATTGCACAACACTTTGTTCACCTTAGGGCAAATGACAATATGCTTGAAGATAAAAGTGGAGGTGATAGGTTTGGCAAATGGTGTTATAGAGAAGCTTATTGAATCTTTTTTTTTCTAAATATCCATTTGAGATAAATTATTCCAGGGATAACATACTGTATATATATATATATATATATATATATATATATATATATATATATATATGTGTATATATGTGTGTATATATATATATATATATATATATATATACATATATTTATATATATATTTATATATATATATATATATATATATATATATATACACACTGTATAGTCTTTGGGATAATTTTGACAAGTTACCAAGCAAATGTATGTATTGAACATGAAGGTGAACTATTGCTTCTTTCATCCCTTTTTGGGTATTTAGGGCTAGATTACAAGTGGAGCGCCAATTTATTGCTCACCAGCAATTGGGCAAATGGGCGCAGCGCGATAATTAACCAGCCATTACAAGTGGCTTGCTATTACTATCGCGAGCTTGATAGTAAAAGAACATTAAAGGGATATTAAACCAGATAAGATTGTATTATAAAATGTTTAATTATTTGTAGTTAAACAGTCAAATATAATTTACTTATTTTGCCCCTTTTACTTTAATTTAACTTGACATATTATTGTTTTTCAAAATTCTACTGAATTTCTATAAAGTGTTGAGCATTGCCATGTTTTAGCTTGTTTCTCATTATCTTTACTGCTGAGGACAATTAGGCACAGATATAAAATAGACTGTACAAACAAGGCTCTGTGAAACATAAGATTATATATAAAAAGGTTTCTACACAGACTTATTTGCATAGAGATAAATAGAAATCTAGTACAAACAAGGTGATGGTTTATAGAAACTAAACTTTTATATTTTACTTATATTTTCAATATTTAAACAACTGATATCCAGCTACATATTATTTTTAGACTTCTCTTTGCTCTGAAAACATCACTATGTCTAGCATGTTTTTACTGGTGCATGTAATGTCCAAATGTAATATATAAATACTACTAAGTTAAAAGGCATCATCGATTTGACTCTATGGGGCCTATCTATCAAGCTCCGAATGGAGCTTGATGGCTCGCCAGAAACAGCAGTTATGAAGCAGCGGTCTAAAGACCGCTGCTCCATAACCCTGTCCACCTGCTCTGAGCAGGCGGACAGGAATCGCCGGAATTCAACTCGATCGAGTACGATCGGGTTGATTGACACCCCCCCTGCTGGCGGCTGATTGGCCGCGAGTCTGCAGGAGGCTACGTTGCACCAGCAACTCTTGTGAGCTGCTGGTGCAATGCTGAATGCGGAGAGCGTATTGCTCTCCGCATTCAGCGAAGTCTTGCGGACCTGATCCGCACTGTCGGATCAGGTCCGCAAGACCTTTGATAATTCGGCCTCTATGGCAAGACAGGAGGCTTCGTATTTTGCATCAAATCTTTACAGACTTCCAAACAGCTTGAATGGAACAAGTAACATACTAGCAAAAAGAACTAATGAGCACAGAGTGCATAAAATAACAGCATAAACACAAAGTTGCTTCCTCTTTTCTTTGCTCCTTTACAGATAGCAGGTGATGTATTTAAATGTATGTTATTTGGTAATAGATTGATATAAATTGCTTTCTTCTAAAAGTTTTGTTATTTTATGTTTCTACTTTATTTTCCATACTTTTTGTGGGTCTCTTTCACATTTTTGTTCCTTTATTTCCTTAGTTTTGCTTTTCCCCCTCTTTATCCAGGGCTCTTTTTTTTCCCCCTTCTACAGTGGTGGTAATGTACTTGTGCAGCGTCAGTTTTCCAAGTACACTGGCATCTACAGCTCTCTGTAAAAGCTGCTCTTCTACACAAAGAACTCTTTCTGCTCGAGAGTTCTTCGTATCGCTGGTTTTCACTCAAGTATCGCAGGGAGGTTTTCACTCTTAGCACTCCTTGCAGCCTGTTTTCTTGCCAAGTGTCCTCTGGGCAATCCCGGCTGATAAAACACGGCCTCTGTGGGCTTGTCTGGCCTCACGCACCGTTAGGCCTCTCCTCCCCTGGGTAATACAGATGTGCACTTGGCTGATTTTCTAGGTATAAAAATATATTTTGTAGCGTACACGTGCTGCAGGTCTGTGGAGATGGTGGGGGGGGGGGGTCTCCATGTAAAGCAAGTGTTAGAACTTACCTTTAGAGTAATTTCTATATTGTTTATGTATTTATATTGGGAGTCCTATTTTTATAATATCTTATATAACGATCTATATATTATTAAATTCATATAATATTTGTCAAGATTAACTACATGACTATATAGTTCTATCTTAGAGCACACTAATAGCTTTACATTTATATATATATATATATATATATATATAATTTTTTTCTTTTATTTCTGTCCTTTATCTTAGTTTGACATTTCATTTGGATTTTGGAATCATATACTCCAAGGAGGAGGTCATTGAGGTCATCAATATGATGGTCAAACAAGCCATTTCCCAGACAGATCAACCCTTGACTCCCTGAGGATCATAAGCAGGGATGTCTGTGAGCTGGTATGATCTGTATCAGGATTATTACCCGGATCTTTATTGGAACTTGGGTGATCCTTCTGATGAAATCTTCCAGGTGATTCCCACCAAGGTCCTTTTTGGACACCTACCTTAGAGGGGAAGCAGAGACGGATCTGGTTGATTGCATTTAGTCACATATTTAATCTGAAACACATTCAACAGCCGCATTCTACTGTATGGTCTCTTCCTCCTCATCTAACTAGGCTTCTGCAGATGCACCTGCATCGGCTTTTGTACCAGGAAAAAAGAGCTTCTCTTAGTGCAGAGTGCCGTAGGCCCTCTCTTCATGTTAAAGAGTCAGCCATCCCTGAATTTGACACTAACCTTGTGACTTTTTTTTGTCCAGGAAGGGTAGGCACCCAGGGAGAGGTACCCAGGGAGAGGTCTGTAGAGGTCCTTCTGTGTTGTCCAAGATAACTCCTGGACATCACTGGCCCTTTGGTCCAGATTTTATTTTTATATGATGAGGTGCTTCTCTCAGACTCTTCTTTGGATTCTTTTACAGTCAAAGTGCCTAGCCTGATAAAACGGTGCTGTGTCACTGAGAAACGCGTTACTGTTGTTTTAAACTGCTTTAATAAAACTTTTTACTCCATCTTGCTGCTACATTCTCTGTGTTTGGACTAGACCCTAGAGATATTCTGTTGGGACTATATGGTGCATCTGCACTGTTTGCACTTTCTGGATACGGTTGGGACCTTCTTATCCACCTACACTACAAACTGACTTTGGATCCCTGGACTCCTGTGATATCTGGACGAGGATCATTTCTGTTGCTGTGCCTTTTGCGAGTCTGCTGGACGACTCAATGGATCCGGCTAGCCTGTTGAGCATGACTAGTGCTTTGTATTACGTGAGTAGGACTGATTTATCTATTACTCCTGTATTTGTTTCCTACTGATCTGTACCATGAGGTGCATTCTGTCTTTTGCATTTTAAAATTCTTCGTAATTTTTTCAAACCCAGATGGGTTTTGGTAGGGCCAGCAGATTCAGGGGTTGTCTGCCCGGCCATCAAACTTTGGCAAACAACACCAGTTCATGACCTCCAACCAATCCCAAGATCTTGTCTTCTCGGCTATATCAGCTGGCCATCTTCCTTTTGCTGATGGGTAGACATCCTTTAGTCTAACTTTTTCTTAGTGCAATTTGGTTAAGAAACCTCCATATATAATATTTTTTTTCCTTACCCTTTCCAAAGGAGCCTCAACTTTGTGTTGCCCTTTGTCTTTAATCCAACATTTCCAAAAATGAGGTAGTCCATGGTTCCTCCTTGGGGCTTTTTCTTTTTCTTATGTTCATCCACTAGGCAGATTAGATGCCTCATGTCTGAGGCAGGAATTAATCCCTCTTTTGGGGCTCCTTCTTTGTGGGACACTGCAGCCTCTCGTGTTTTTCTGACGGGCTGTAATTTGTAGGATTGGTTGGTAATGGTAGATTGGTCCTCTACTTCTGTTTTTTTCTCTATTCTATTTATAAACCAGTTTCTAATGTGTTTTACTCTATTCTTTCTGGGTGTTAAAAATGCAAAATATGAGTTCCTCCTTCCCCTTTTTTCTGTAGGAACAGAAATTACTTACTGTGTTTATGCTGTTTATATTATCCCCTCTGTGCTTATTGGTAGTTTTTTATGTTACGCGTGTGTGTGTGTATGTGTGTGTATATGTGTGTATATATATATATATATATATATATATATGTATTATGTATATTACTTACTTAAAAATCTTCAGAATCTTGCCAAGAGCACAGCTCAAGCCAGCCTCATCCAAATCAGGGCATGGCATAATTTTACTTAAGCCAATAGCTGTGCTTTCAGTAATGAGCCCTTTGCATAGTAATGTTTATGCAGGCCTGTTTACACATACCCAGTTTTGTTATTAGTACTCACATATGCATTGTACATATTACTCACTTAACAAACTTTTATTTTTTCTAAATCATACTTGTTCCACACTCCCTAGAGAGACCAAAATATAATATTCTCTAACTTGTAAAATAAATAGTTGGCTTAGGAAGTTTACCTTTAGGTCTCTTTATGGAGTGTGGGACAAGGCAGAAATTTTCTACGAAAATAAGATAAATAGATAATCCTAAAAAAAATATAAAAAACTTTCATACTAATATATAACTAGATAACACAAAGTATCATATAATTGTGTATGTGTGTGTTATATTTTATATATATATATATATATATATATATATATATATATATATATATTGTTTTGTGTAATTGTATCCCAGTAACTCCCTATTAAGGATAAGAATTGTTTTCTTTGGTTACTCCGTGGTAATGTTGTACAAATGTACGCTACCATTGCTCATAACAAAGAAATTGTAACAGGGTTAGTTCCCAGACATTCATGAGATTATTGATTACAGAGAACTAGTCCTGAGGACATTGGGGTTTCCCTTAATGTCTGCTAAAAAAGTAGAGCACTTATTTTGTATTAGAACTGGACGAATACCAGAGCTCAACAGCTGCAGTTTTTCTTTTCAAAGGGGGTTTCTTATAGTACTAAGTAAATTAGATTTCAGACATTTCCATGGATACCAGAACACATCTGAGAATATGCACGGTTTGTAAAGATTTGCTTCTAGTTTCTGGCTTTCTCTCCTTCTTTGTAGCCTCTTTGCAGTAGTTAGTCAACTTCTGTACAGAGTTTTAAGAAATCAACCAAAAGACTATTCATTAAAAAAGAGCATAGCCTATTAAAAACAATTTAAGTTATTTCAAAGAATACTGGAAGCATAGTGAGTTTTTCTTGTTCTCTCTGGTATGGAGAGGAAAAAGTGGAATACTAAGTCATGTAACAGATGTCCTACCTACTGTATATACGGTACCACAGATTTACCTGTACTTGTATGGTAAATATACCAATACTTCTTAATAAAATGCCTTATTTGTTTAGAAACTATACTGGGGAATGTTAGCAATGTTTCACTTGAGCTCTATACTGTGTATGTGTGTGTGTGTGTGTGTATGTACAGTGTGTATATATATATATATTCTCTAGGGATTACATAGGGCATGTGCACCCTTGTGTGGTTTCCAGTTTGTGTGATTTGAAAGCATGCATTTTGGCTGTATTAGGGACCCAGGAGGGAAGAGACCTTGACGTGGTTCCTGGGCTTGACCCTTTTGGCCAGATACTCTAACTATTTCTTCCATTTTTGCTTTTAATCTTAGCTGTGTGGAAGAGAGTGCCAGACGTTGTCTTAGATAGATAGATGATATATATAGTGTGTATATATATATATATATATATATATATATATATATAATCCATTATAGAAGAGGACTGCACTCACTGGATTTGGTATATAAAATAAAAAATTTTATTAAGGTGACGTTTCGGGGTACGCAGACCCCTTCCTCAGACCAGGCAACAGTGCAAATGAACAGTGTGCAATATAAAGCAACATAGCCCCTCCCATCAAACAATTAGTGAAATTGCGCCAAAACCTATGTAACCATGACAACAGGTGAATCACCTAATTAACAATATTCCTACCTTTACTAATGTGATAGTTAAAAACAGTATAATTGTGCAAACCATATAAGTGTATCTTAAAACTATTCTCAAACAATAAATGACAAGAAATATGAGTAGCACCTAAAACACTCAAGGTGCACCCAAAGAAATAAAATGTCCCCCTACATTGTGATGTGTGACATACTGAAATAGCTACCACAAAGAAACAACTTTTATTGAGCGCTGTTTCTTATAGACTGCCTTTATCAATGTTAAGTTGTTTCTTTGTGGTAGCTATATCAGTATGTCACACATCACATTGTAGGGGGACATTTTATTTCTTTGGGTGCACCTTGAGTGTTTTAGGTGCTACTCATATGTCATGTCATTTATTGTTTGAGAATAGTTTTAAGATACAATTATATGGTTTGCACAATTATACTGTTTTTAACTATCACATTAGTAAAGGTAGGAATATTGTTAATTAGGTGATTCACCTGTTGTCATGGTTACATAGGTTTTGGCACAATTTCACTAATTGTTTGATGGGAGGGGCTATGTTGCTTTATATTACACACTGTTCATTTGCACTGTTGCCTGGTCTGAGGAAGGGGTCTGCGTACCCCGAAACGTCACCTTAATAAAAAAAATTATTTTATATACCAAATCCAGTGAGTGCAGTCCTCTTCTATAATGGATTATTGATATACCTGACTTGGCACCCTGGTTGATGTCCCTATTGCATTGTGAGTGCAGACACACATGGAAGATATATATAATATATTTTGTTTTTTGAAGGTTCACTTTTAAATATGTAAAAAGTTTAATATCTTTAACAATTTGGATGCTCTAAAATGGTCATTAGAATCTCCTTCTATTTCGAGCAGGTGCCAGTGAGGACAGCATGGCAACAAGCGCAGTTTTGAGTGAGAACCTTCCCACTTACAAACTGGTAGTGGTTGGAGATGGCGGAGTTGGAAAGAGTGCGCTTACCATACAGTTTTTCCAGAAGATCTTTGTGCCGGATTATGACCCTACCATTGAGGACTCCTACCTGAAGCACACAGAAATAGATGGCCAGTGGGCAATACTAGATGGTAAAGAATTCTGGTTTTGGTCAACTTTCACATCATAGTACATCTGTACATAGTTGTCTGTTTACCCACCAATACAAATTCTGATTTAATACCATTTTAAAATGTTTCTTGTTTAAGGGGCATGGAAGTTAAAATTAATATTTCATGGTTTAGAGAGCATGCAATTTTAAGAGTCTTTTCAATTTACTTCTATTATGAAACTGGCTTTCTTCTCTTGGTATTCATTGTTGAATGTATCTAGGAAGGCTAACTGGTGATTGGTGGCTATGCACATATGTCCCTTGTCATTGGCTCACCAGATGTGTTCAGCTAGCTACCAGTAGAGTATTGCTGCACTTGGGCTGACTTTACCTATTTGTTTAACCCTTTTGCAGGGGTTAGATATATACAACATTTTATTTTTTGCACTGTTCCTTCCACTAATACATAAAACTATTTCCTTTTGCATTTTGTGTCCCTTTTTAAAAGGAACATTCAAAAAAATATTTATTGTGAAAGAGCACAACAGTATATGAGATGAGTTATGAAAAACTTTGCAACATTTGTGAAGTTCTCTGGGTTGCAGCAGATGGGTCACAATGTAAACATTCAAAGTAGAAGTTTCACAACCTTCTGGTTTTGCATAAAGTGCCATGCATCGTCCCCTTGTGCATTATCATTAATGGTAGTCCTACAGCCAACACTTTTAACCCCATAACTATGTATTATCTGAACTTGCCTAGGAAGATAATTTTATCTCACTGGTTAAGTTTATAAAAGAAACCAATAGATGAAAGGGCTATTTTAGTGAAAATTGCATGCTCTAATTTGTTAGAGCATGTCACTTTTATTACTAGCGACTCTGTGATGCTATGTGTTTAACCCCCCCCCCCCTCCCAAAAAAGGGTTAAACTCAAAGTAACACTCGCGGTAGCAGAGAACTTCATGGATCTGAGTGGAAACTGGAGCAATCGCACAACCCGCTGTACAACTAGAGCTGCTGATTGGATCAGAAGCAGTTTCTTCTTTGGACGTAACTTTTTTTTTTCTTTCTCTCATTATAATGGTCTTTTAAAGTAACAGTGTACACACATTTTCATATAACTGCATGTAATAGACAACATTAACAATAATATGCACAGATACTGAGCTAAAACCTTTTAAAACGTACTCAGAAGCTCCCAGTTTAGCACTGTTGAAAAGGTTAGGCTGGGACAGCCACTGAAATGGTCTGGAAAGCAAAAAGAGCAGACCCACCCCTCCTCCCATGCATATAAAAGACCCTTTACACAAACAGGAGCAAGTTGGGATAAGTAGATAACAGTCTACTTCTAAATCTTTGGGGCTTGGTTAGGAGTCTGAAAATTAGCACAATGTTATTTACAAATAAGCAAATCTATACATTTTACAAAAGAGAACCTTGTATGGGATATATAAATGGAGCATCTGCAAAACATTTATGCAAACAAAAATCTAATGTACAATGTCCCTTTAAAGTGCCATAAAACATGTTGAGATCTGTACATATCCTAAAAGGGTTAATTAAGTAAATAGTTTGCATAAAAAAATGTTTAAACATTGCTGGCAAGTATTTTAAAATCATTTTTAAAAATAAGAAAAATTACTTATATAGCCATGCTGTCTGGAGTAGTCTGATCCACCCCCTTTATAATTGTTTAGCATTAAACACAGGCATTCACAGCAGCTTATTTGCTTTTAGGCATGCTCCAGCAGATAATGAGAATTCATTTCTGCATTCTACCAAATAGATGCAACCATAGAAGGAATTGTGTGAGGGGAGTTAGAGCTGACAGTTTGGAAACTTAAAAGAAAGGGTTAATGGCGAGGCACTGCAGTATAAATTTGCAGGTAAAGTAATTAGAGTACATATTATATTTTGTCTCTATCCCAACTTGTTTATGTCCCTTTAAGTAATTTGTATCCCTTTTACCTTTTGAGAATAATAATATCTTAAGAAATCACATACATGCTTGTGCAATGTTGAAAATGGGCAGCGTATTGCTGCCTGCTTTCTGTGGTCCCTGGTGGACAGGTTTACGGAAACAAACCTAGTCTGTCCGGACTTTATTAAATGGGGCCCAAAGTATCTATATTATAGTTTTATATGCAAGTATTTAACCCCTTAATGACCGGCCATTTTTTAATTTTCTTACCCTTAATGACAATGGCTATTTTTACATTTCTGCAGTGTTTGTGTTTAGCTGTAATTTTCCTCTTACTCATTTACTGTACCCACACATATTATATACTGTTTTTCTCGCCATTAAATGGACTTTCTAAAGATACCATTATTTTCATCATATCTTATAATTTACTAAAAAAAAATAATAAAATATGAGGAAAAAATGGAAAAAAACACACTTTTTCTAACTTTGACCCCCAAAATCTGTTACACATCTACAATCACCAAAAAACACCCATGCTAAATAGTTTCTAAATTTTGTCCTGAGTTTAGAAATACCCAATATTTACATGTTCTTAGCTTTTTTTGCAAGTTATAGGGCCATAAATACAAGTAGCACTTCGCTATTTCCAAACCACTTTTTTTCAAAATTAGCGCTAGTTACATTGGAACCCTGATATCTGTCAGGAATACCTGAATATCCCTTGACATGTATATATTTTTTGTTAGAAGACAACCCAAAGTATTGATCTAGGCACATTTTGGTATATTTTATTCCACCATTTCACCGCCAAATGCGAGCAAATAAAAAAAAAAACTTTACATTTTTCACAATTTTAGGTTTCTCACTGAAATGATTTACAAACAGCTTGTGCTATTATGGCACAAATTGTTGTAAAAGCTTCTTTGGGATCCCCTTTGTTCAGAAATAGCAGACTTATATGGCTTTGGCATTGCTTTTTTGTAATTAGAAGGCCGCTAAATGCTGCTGCGCACCACACGTAAATTATGCCCAGCAGTGAAGGGGTTAATTAGGTAGGTTGTAGGGAGCTTGCAGGGTTAATGTTAGCTTTAGGGTAGAGATCAGCCTCCCACCTGACACATCCCACCCCCTGATCCCTCCCAAACAGCTCTCTTCCCTCCCCCACCCCACAAATGTCCCCGCCATCTTAAGTACTGGCAGAAAGTCTGCCAGTACTAAATAAAAGGAGTTTTTTTTTTTTTTTTATAAAAAAAATAAAATATTTTAGCTGTGATGGACTCCTGCCTTAGCCCCAACCTCCATGATCCCCCCCCCCCCCAGCTCTCTAACCCTCTCCCCTATCTAATTGCGGCCATCTTGGGTACTGGCAGCTGTCTGCCAGTACCCAATTTGCACAAAAACATATAAGTATTTTCTGCTTTTTTTCTTTTTTGGGGGGTTTTCTGTAGTGTAGCAGCCCCCCACAATACCCCTACCCCCCTCCCCCTCCCAGATCCTTTTATATGATTTAAAAAAATATATATTCCCCCCCCCCCCCTCTTCCCTCATTGGTGTCAGTGGCCAGCTAATGCGCGCGCATGCGCGCCCCCGCGCGCTCCCGGCACCCGGCGTGCACATTGCACTTCTAGGAAGTAGCGATGGGCCGCCCACCCACCTCCCTGTTGCGCTCCCACCCACCAACGAACTACCGGTGCAGAGAGGGCCACAGAGTGGCCCTCTCTGCATCGGAGTCTTCTAAAAAGGTATTGCAGGATGCCTCCATATGGAGGCATCACTGCAATACCCTGAGAGCTGCTGGAAGCGATTGCGATCGCTTCTAGCACTCTCCTAGACAACTGATGTACCAGGTACGTCCATTGTCATTAACTACTTGTTAATGCATGACGTACCTGGTACGTCAGTTGTCATTAAGGGGTTAAAGGGACATGAAACCCACATTTTTTTCTTTCATGATTCAGATAGAGAATACAATTTTAAACAACTTTCTAATTTACTTCAATTATCTAATTTGTTTAATTCGCTTGGTATAATTTGTTGAAAGAGCAGCAAAGCACTAATGGTTTCTAACTGAACAGATTGGTGAGCCAATCACAATCAATATATATATGCAGCCACCAATCAACAGTGAGCACCTAGGTTCTCTGCTGCTTCTGAGCTTGCCTTGATAAGCCTTTCAGCAAAGGATAACGAGAGAAGGGAGCAATTTAAATGATAGAAGTAAATTTGAAAGGTGTTTAAAATTGTATTCTCTATCTGAATCGTGAATGAAAAATTTTGGGTTTAATGTCCCTTTAAGTAAGGCTTTTATAATTAATTGAAATTGTGCATTAAAGTTACAAACTGGCATCGTTTCACCTTTCATAGATACAGTTGCAAGAAAACGTATGTGAACCCTTTGGAATGATATGGATTTCTGCACAAATTGGTCATAAAATGTGATCTGATCATCATCTAAGTCACAACAATAGACAATCACAGTCTGCTTAAACTAATAACACACAAAGAATTAAATGTTGCCATGTTTTTATTGAACACACCATGTAAACATTCACAGTGCAGGTGGAAAAAGTATGTGAACCCCTAGACTAATGACATCTCCAAGAGCTAATTGGAGTAAGATGTCAGCCAACTGGAGTCCAATCAATGAGATGAGATTGGAGGTGTTGGTTACAACTGCCCTGCCCTATAAAAACACACACCAGTTCTGGGTTTGCTTTTCACAAGAAGCATTGCCTGATGTGAATGATTCCTTGCACAAAAGAGCTCTCAGAAGACCTACGATTAAGAATTGTTGACTTGCATAAAGCTGGAAAGGGTTATAAAAGTATCTCCAAAAGCCTTGCTGTTCATCAGTCCACGGTAAGACAAATTGTCTATAAATGGAGAAAGTTCAGCACTGCTGCTACTCTCCCTAGAAGTGGCCGTCCTGTAAAGATGACTGCAAGAGCACAGCGCAGACTGCTCAATGAGGTGAAGAAGAATCCTAGAGTGTCAGCTAAAGACTTACAAAAGTCACTGGCAAATGCTAACATCCCTGTTAGCGAATCTACAATACGTAAAACACTAAACAAGAATGGATTTCATGGGAGGATACCACAGAAGAAGCCACTGCTGTCCAAACAAAACATTGCTGCACGTTTACAGTTTGCATAAGAGCACCTGGATGTTCCACAGCAGTACTGGCAAAATATTCTGTGGACAGATGAAACCAAAGTTGAGTTGCTTGGAAGAAACACACAACACTATGTGTGGTGAAAAAGAGGCACAGCACACCAACATCAAAACCTCATCCCAACTGTGAAGTATGGTGGTGGGGGCATCATGGTTTGGGGCTGCTTTGCTGCGTCAGGGCCTGGACGGATTGCTATCATCAAAGGAAAAATGAATTCCCAAGTTTATCAAGACATTTTGCAGGAGAACTTAAGGCCATCTGTCTACCAGCTGAAGCTCAACAGAAGATGGATGTTGCAACAGGACAATGACCCAAAGCAAAGAAGTAAATCAACAACAAAATGGCTTAAACAGAAGAAAATACGCCTTCTGAAGTGGCCCAGTCAGAGTCCTGACCTCAACCCGATTGAGATGCTGTGGCATGACCTCAAGAAAGCGATTCACACCAGACATCCCAAGAATATTGCTGAACTGAAACAGTTCTGTAAAGAGGAATGGTCAAGAATTACTCCTGACCGTTGTGCACGTCTGATCTGCAACTACAGGAAACGTTTGGTTGAAGTTATTGCTGCCAAAGGAGGTTCAACCAGTTATTAAATCCAAGGGTTCACATACTTTTTCCACCTGCACTGTGAATGTTTACATGGTGTGTTCAATAAAAACATGGCAACATTTCATTCTTTGTGTGTTATTAGTTTAAGCAGACTGTGATTGTCTATTGTTGTGACTTAGATGATGATGATCAGATCACATTTATGACCAATTTGTGCAGAAATCCATATCATTCCAAAGGATTCACATACTTTTTCTTGCAACTGTAGTTCTTGGGTGTATATAGTAGTGAGAGGCCATTCTTCCCAAATATAATATATGCACTGCTTGAGCCAAGAAACAGCCCAGCAATAAATAGCAATGCTTTTTTCCTCCTATGGCAGTGGGTATCCCAATCTAAAGAAAGTGTTGCTAAAACCTGTCACTGAGAGCCAGGGTTCCTTACAAAATTAATAAACCAGTTTTTGAAGAGTTTCACTGACTGGGAAACTCAGATCACACTCAGGGTAACACCAGGTTATGGAAATCTCTGTTGTAAGGGATTATGTGTTTAGTTTTAAATACGATAAGAAAGGTGTGTCCAAGAGAACACAATCTGCCAGTAGATCACAAGATTTGTGTATGGCCTCAGGTTTGCAGAATTATGTAAATGTGCTATAACAGATACGTTCTAAGCTACTACAGCAGCCTCAAGTAAAAAGACAAGTATTTTACATGCGTAAATGGTGATTCAGCATATGATTATTAGAGCAGTGCTGCGCAATAAACTGAACTTTCCTTAGAGGGACATTCTGATATATTAACAAAATGCTCTTATTCATTAGAACATTTTATTATTAAACAACTGCTCTTTGCAAACTGCTTAGCCCAGACAATCTGTGTGTGTGCTGCTCTTGACTGGTTCACTGGCCACACTAGTCAGTAGGAACAATGCATTGTGGCTCCTGAACACATCTCCTCTGAGGCCTAGCTTCCATTGCTTTGTAAACTGGTGAGGAAACAATAATTATCATTGAAGTCTAGGAAGATTTTTTTATGTTACCGCCAGTTTACAACCACAATGGAAACAAAGCCATAGAGGAGATTTTTTTTAACCATTTTGCATTACTCCTTCCCCATCACCACATGCACTGTTAATTAGCCCATCTCTCTTCAACTCACCTTACTTTTCTATTCATGAACTTCACACATTCCTAAAGACTCTCTCTCACCCTTGCACCTCATCCCAAAAACAGTCTTACTACTGCAAATCTGCATCTCATTTGATGTAACTCTTCGTCTTGCTGATACTAGCTGCTGGTGACATCTCCCCTAATCCTGGTCCACCACAACATCCTAGCCTTGCACTCCCATTTGTGCCTTTCAATAGACTTCAAAAACAAAACTCTGATAACCTTAATCTCATTCCTCTTGATTCTAAAGCCACCACCTCCTTCACTTGTGCACTCTGGAACTCTCGCTCTGTTTGAAACAAGCTCACTTCTATCCATGACCTCTTTATCTCCCGCTCTTTTAATCTTCTGGCTCTCTTCAGACACAGTTTCCGCTGCTACACTGTCACATGGGGGTCTTCACTTCACTCACACTCCTAGGTCTGGCAATAGACATGGATGTGGTGTTGGTATTTTACTTTCCGCTCACTGCATCTTTCAACAAATACAGCCCTTCTCTTCCCTCACATTTTCTTCATTCAAAACCCACATGATTAGTTTATTCTCTCCCCTTTCTATACGCGTTGCAGTCATATACCGCCCCCCTGGCTCCTCAACTTTTTTTTTTCTAGATCACTTTTCTGCCTGGCTACCTTATTTCCTTTCCTCAGACACCCCTGCCCTCATTCTTGGGAACTTCAACATCCCTCTTGACAATCCCACCTCCTCCTCTGCAAAACAACTTCTGCAACTCACTTCCTCTTTTAGCCTGCCTCAATGGACTGACTCTCCCACTCACAAAGGTGGTCACTCCCTTGATCTGATCTTCAGCTATGGATGCACTATCTTAAACCTCAACAACTCCCCTTTCCCTCTTTCTGACAATCATCTCCTCACTTGTAACATCACCTCCCTCCCAACAACTCTCCCTCCTTCCACCCCTCACACCAAAATTCAAAGAATAATCAAGTCACCAGATCAGCAACAGATCACTAGCTCTCTCAAACCTCTTCTCTCTTCCATCCCCTCCTTTTCCTGCCCTAATGAATCTATCTTCCACTATAACTCCACCCTTACATCAGTCCTTGACAATCTTGCCCCACATACCATAGCTCAGAAATCATACACTCATGCCCTTATACTGTCCTCTCGCCTCACTACCTGTCCCCTCGAACCCATACCCTCACAGTTACTCCGCCCTCTCTTCTTCCCTTACCCATATACTCACACACATCTTCAACCTCTCCCTCAGCACTGGTATATTTCCCTTATCTCTTAAACATGCACTGGTCACACCTATCCTCAAAAAAACTTCTCTCGATCCAACCTCCCCATCCAACTACCGCCCTATTTCCCTACTCCCTCTTGCCTCAAAGCTTCTTGAAAAGCTAGTTTATGCACGTCTATCCCATTTCCTTACATTACACTCCCTCCTTGACCCACTGCAATCTGGATTTCGCCCCTTCATTTCACAGAGACAGCGATTGTTAAGGTTACCAACGACCTACTTACAGCAAAATCCAAAGGCCACTTCTTTCCGCTTATCCTCCTTGATCTGTCTGTAGCCTTTGATACTGTTGACCACCTTTTTTTGCTCCAAACCCTCTAATCCTTCGGCATCTGCAACACTGCTCTCTTGTGGTTCTCTTCCTATCTGTCTAACCGTAGCTTTAGTGTAGCCTTCTGTGGGGCATCCTCTGCCCCGTTACCTCTTTGTATTGGAGTACCACAAGGATCTGTCCTCTGTCCTCTTCTC